>NC_089815.1:20650821-20920821 GCF_029633855.1 Hoplias malabaricus | reverse complement strand
CAAGCCCCGTTTATGCAGCTCAACTCAAACCAGCTCAGCTAAGCTCTCTACAGTTCAGCCAAGCCCAGTTTACACAGCTCAACTCAAACCATCTCAACTCAAACCAGCTCAGCTAAGCTCTCTACAGTTCAGCCAGTCCAGTTTACACAGCTCAACTCAAACCATCTCAACTCAAACCAGCTCAGCTCAGCTATTTTAAGTTCAGCCCAGCTCAGTTTACACAGCTCATCTCAAATCAGCTCAGATCAGCTCTCTACAGTTCAGCCAAGCCCTGTTTACACAGCTCAACTCAAACCAGCTCAGCTCAGCTCAGCTCTCTTCAGTTCAGCCGAGCCCGGTTTACACAGCTCAATCCAAACCAGGACATCTCAGCTCTATACATTTCAGCTGAGCCCTGTTTACGCAGCTCAACCCAAACCAGCTCAGCTCAGCTCTCTACAGTTCAGCCAAGCCCCGTTTATGCAGCTCAACTCAAACCAGCTCAGCTAAGCTCTCTACAGTTCAGCCAAGCCCAGTTTACACAGCTCAACTCAAACCATCTCAACTCAAACCAGCTCAGCTCAGCTCTCTACAGTTCAGCCCAGCCCAGTTTACACAGCTCAACTCAAACCAGCTCAGCTCAGCTGTTTTAAGTTCAGCCCAGCTCAGTTTACACAGCTCAACTCAAATCAGCTCAGATCAGCTCTCTACAGTTCAGCCAAGCCCTGTTTACACAGCTCAACTCAAACCAGCTCAGCTCAGCTCAGCTCTCTTCAGTTCAGCCGAGCCCCGTTTACACAGCTCAACTCAAACCAGCTCAGCTCTTTTAAGTTCAGCCCAGCTCAGTTTACACAGCTCAATCCAAACCAGGACATCTCAGCTCTATACATTTCGGCTGAGCCCCGTTTATGCAGCTCAACTCAAACCAGCTCAGTTAAACTCTCCACAGTTCAGCCAAGCCCAGTTTACACAGCTCAACTTAAACCAACTCAACTCAAACCAGCTCAGCTAAGCTCTCTACAGTTCAGCCAAGCCCAGTTTACACAGCTCAACTCATACCATCTCAACTCAAACCAGCTCAGCTAAGCTCTCTACAGTTCAGCCCAGCCCAGTTTACACAGCTCAACTCAAACCATCTCAACTCAAACCAGCTCAGCTAAGCTCTCTACAGTTCAGCCCAGCCCAGTTTACACAGCTCAACTCAAACCATCTCAACTCAAACCAGCTCAGCTCAGCTATTTTAAGTTCAGCCCAGCTCAGTTTACACAGCTCATCTCAAATCAGCTCAGATCAGCTCTCTACAGTTCAGCCAAGCCCTGTTTACACAGCTCAACTCAAACCAGCTCAGCTCAGCTCAGCTCTCTTCAGTTCAGCCGAGCCCGGTTTACACAGCTCAACTCAAACCAGCTCAGCTCTCTTAAGTTCAGCCAAGCTCAGTTTACACAGCTCAATCCAAACCAGGACATCTCAGCTCTATACATTTCAGCTGAGCCCTGTTTACGCAGCTCAACCCAAACCAGCTCAGCTCAGCTCTCTACAGTTCAGCCAAGCCCCGTTTATGCAGCTCAACTCAAACCAGCTCAGCTAAGCTCTCTACAGTTCAGCCAAGCCCAGTTTACACAGCTCAACTCAAACCATCTCAACTCAAACCAGCTCAGCTCAGCTCTCTACAGTTCAGCCCAGCCCAGTTTACACAGCTCAACTCAAACCAGCTCAGCTCAGCTATTTTAAGTTCAGACCAGCTCAGTTTACACAGCTCAACTCAAATCAGCTCAGATCAGCTCTCTACAGTTCAGCCAAGCCCTGTTTACACAGCTCAACTCAAACCAGCTCAGCTCAGCTCAGCTCTCTTCAGTTCCGCCGAGCCCCGTTTACACAGCTCAACTCAAACCAGCTCAGCTCTTTTAAGTTCAGCCCAGCTCAGTTTACACAGCTCAATCCAAACCAGGACATCTCAGCTCTATACATTTCGGCTGAGCCCCGTTTATGCAGCTCAACTCAAACCAGCTCAGTTAAACTCTCTACAGTTCAGCCAAGCCCAGTTTACACAGCTCAACTTAAACCAACTCAACTCAAACCAGCTCAGCTTAGCTCTCTACAGTTCAGCCAAGCCCAGTTTACACAGCTCAACTCATACCATCTCAACTCAAACCAGCTCAGCTAAGCTCTCTACAGTTCAGCCCAGCCCAGTTTACACAGCTCAACTCAAACCAATTCAACTCAAACCATATCAGCTAAGCTCTCTACAGTTCAGCCCAGCTCACTTTACATAGCTCAACTCAAACCATTTAAGCTAAGCTCTCTACAGTTCAGCCAAGCCCAGTTTACACAGCTCAACTTAAACCAACTCAACTCAAACCAGCTCAGCTAAGCTCTCTACAGTTCAGCCAAGCCCAGTTTACACAGCTCAACTCAAACCATCTCAACTCAAACCAGCTCAGCTAAGCTCTCTACAGTTCAGCCCAGTCCAGTTTACACAGCTCAACTCAAACCATCTCAACTCAAACCAGCTCAGCTCAGCTATTTTAAGTTCAGCCCAGCTCAGTTTACACAGCTCATCTCAAATCAGCTCAGATCAGCTCTCTACAGTTCAGCCAAGCCCTGTTTACACAGCTCAACTCAAACCAGCTCAGCTCAGCTCAGCTCTCTTCAGTTCAGCCGAGCCCGGTTTACACAGCTCAATCCAAACCAGGACATCTCAGCTCTGTACATTTCAGCTGAGCCCTGTTTACGCAGCTCAACCCAAACCAGCTCAGCTCAGCTCTCTACAGTTCAGCCCAGCCCAGTTTACACAGCTCAACTCAAACCAGCTCAGCTCAGCTATTTTAAGTTCAGACCAGCTCAGTTTACACAGCTCAACTCAAATCAGCTCAGATCAGCTCTCTACAGTTCAGCCAAGCCCTGTTTACACAGCTCAACTCAAACCAGCTCAGCTCAGCTCAGCTCTCTTCAGTTCCGCCGAGCCCCGTTTACACAGCTCAACTCAAACCAGCTCAGCTCTTTTAAGTTCAGCCCAGCTCAGTTTACACAGCTCAATCCAAACCAGGACATCTCAGCTCTATACATTTCGGCTGAGCCCCGTTTATGCAGCTCAACTCAAACCAGCTCAGTTAAACTCTCTACAGTTCAGCCAAGCCCAGTTTACACAGCTCAACTTAAACCAACTCAACTCAAACCAGCTCAGCTTAGCTCTCTACAGTTCAGCCAAGCCCAGTTTACACAGCTCAACTCATACCATCTCAACTCAAACCAGCTCAGCTAAGCTCTCTACAGTTCAGCCCAGCCCAGTTTACACAGCTCAACTCAAACCAATTCAACTCAAACCATATCAGCTAAGCTCTCTACAGTTCAGCCCAGCTCACTTTACATAGCTCAACTCAAACCATTTAAGCTAAGCTCTCTACAGTTCAGCCAAGCCCAGTTTACACAGCTCAACTTAAACCAACTCAACTCAAACCAGCTCAGCTAAGCTCTCTACAGTTCAGCCAAGCCCAGTTTACACAGCTCAACTCAAACCATCTCAACTCAAACCAGCTCAGCTAAGCTCTCTACAGTTCAGCCCAGTCCAGTTTACACAGCTCAACTCAAACCATCTCAACTCAAACCAGCTCAGCTCAGCTATTTTAAGTTCAGCCCAGCTCAGTTTACACAGCTCATCTCAAATCAGCTCAGATCAGCTCTCTACAGTTCAGCCAAGCCCTGTTTACACAGCTCAACTCAAACCAGCTCAGCTCAGCTCAGCTCTCTTCAGTTCAGCCGAGCCCGGTTTACACAGCTCAATCCAAACCAGGACATCTCAGCTCTATACATTTCAGCTGAGCCCTGTTTACGCAGCTCAACCCAAACCAGCTCAGCTCAGCTCTCTACAGTTCAGCCAAGCCCCGTTTATGCAGCTCAACTCAAACCAGCTCAGCTAAGCTCTCTACAGTTCAGCCAAGCCCAGTTTACACAGCTCAACTCAAACCATCTCAACTCAAACCAGCTCAGCTCAGCTCTCTACAGTTCAGCCCAGCCCAGTTTACACAGCTCAACTCAAACCAGCTCAGCTCAGCTGTTTTAAGTTCAGCCCAGCTCAGTTTACACAGCTCAACTCAAATCAGCTCAGATCAGCTCTCTACAGTTCAGCCAAGCCCTGTTTACACAGCTCAACTCAAACCAGCTCAGCTCAGCTCAGCTCTCTTCAGTTCAGCCGAGCCCCGTTTACACAGCTCAACTCAAACCAGCTCAGCTCTTTTAAGTTCAGCCCAGCTCAGTTTACACAGCTCAATCCAAACCAGGACATCTCAGCTCTATACATTTCGGCTGAGCCCCGTTTATGCAGCTCAACTCAAACCATCTCAACTCAAACCAGCTCAGCTCAGCTATTTTAAGTTCAGCCCAGCTCAGTTTACACAGCTCATCTCAAATCAGCTCAGATCAGCTCTCTACAGTTCAGCCAAGCCCTGTTTACACAGCTCAACTCAAACCAGCTCAGCTCAGCTCAGCTCTCTTCAGTTCAGCCGAGCCCGGTTTACACAGCTCAACTCAAACCAGCTCAGCTCTCTTAAGTTCAGCCAAGCTCAGTTTACACAGCTCAATCCAAACCAGGACATCTCAGCTCTATACATTTCAGCTGAGCCCTGTTTACGCAGCTCAACCCAAACCAGCTCAGCTCAGCTCTCTACAGTTCAGCCAAGCCCCGTTTATGCAGCTCAACTCAAACCAGCTCAGCTAAGCTCTCTACAGTTCAGCCAAGCCCAGTTTACACAGCTCAACTCAAACCATCTCAACTCAAACCAGCTCAGCTCAGCTCTCTACAGTTCAGCCCAGCCCAGTTTACACAGCTCAACTCAAACCAGCTCAGCTCAGCTGTTTTAAGTTCAGACCAGCTCAGTTTACACAGCTCAACTCAAATCAGCTCAGCTCAGCTCTCTTCAGTTCAGCCGAGCCCCGTTTACACAGCTCAACTCAAACCAGCTCAGCTCTTTTAAGTTCAGCCCAGCTCAGTTTACACAGCTCAATCCAAACCAGGACATCTCAGCTCTATACATTTCGGCTGAGCCCCGTTTATGCAGCTCAACTCAAACCAGCTCAGTTAAACTCTCTACAGTTCAGCCAAGCCCAGTTTACACAGCTCAACTTAAACCAACTCAACTCAAACCAGCTCAGCTTAGCTCTCTACAGTTCAGCCAAGCCCAGTTTACACAGCTCAACTCATACCATCTCAACACAAACCAGCTCAGCTAAGCTCTCTACAGTTCAGCCCAGCCCAGTTTACACAGCTCAACTCAAACCAATTCAACTCAAACCATATCAGCTAAGCTCTCTACAGTTCAGCCCAGCTCACTTTACATAGCTCAACTCAAACCATTTAAGCTAAGCTCTCTACAGTTCAGCCCAGTCCAGTTTACACAGCTCAACTCAAACCAACTCAACTCTCTTAGCTTCAACCCAGCCCAGTTTACACAGCTCAAACCAACTCAACTCTCTTAGGTTCAGCCCAGCTCAGTTTACACAGCTCAACTCAAACCAGCTCAGCTCAGCCTAGCACTCTTCAGTTCAGCCGAGCCACGTTTACGCAGCTCAACTCAAACCAGCTCAGCTCAACTCTCTTCAGTTCAGCCCAGCTCAGTTTACACAGCTCAACTCAAACAAGCTCAGCTCAGCTCAACTCACTACAGTTCAGCCAAGCCCAGTTTATGCAGCTCAACTCATACCAGCTCAGCTCTCTTCAGTTCAGCCCAGCTCAGTTTACTTACCTCAAGTCAAATCAGCTCATCTAAGTTTAGCTCGGCACTTTTCAGTTCAGCCGAGCCCAGTTTACACAGCTCAACTTAAACCAACTCAGTTCAGTTTAGCTCGGCTCTCTTTTGTTCAGAAAAGCTCAACAAAAGTTCATTTTAACTGACCTCAATATTTACCCAGCCCATCACCATTTATCTAAACTCAGTTATGCTTAGCTCAAATCAACTCCACTCAACTCAATCACATTTCAACTCAAC
The DNA here is from genome assembly GCF_029633855.1 of Hoplias malabaricus. Taxonomy (NCBI): domain Eukaryota; kingdom Metazoa; phylum Chordata; class Actinopteri; order Characiformes; family Erythrinidae; genus Hoplias; species Hoplias malabaricus. Next base: position 20,914,861 of record NC_089815.1, on the reverse strand, counting down.
TAAATACAACACAATACAAATCAGCTCAACTAAACTCAGTTCAGCTCTGTTCAGCTGAACCAAACTCAAATCAGCTCAGCCTGGATCAGCTCATTTCAGTACAACTCAACCCAACTCAGCTGAGCATGATCAAATCAGCTCAGCTCGACCCAACTCAACTTAAATCATGTCGGCTCAGCATAGCTTCGTTAAGGTAAACCAACCTAACTCAACAGTTCATAGATCAGCTCTGCTGTGTTCAGTTCAGCTCACATTCAGCTCATCTCAACTCAGATCAGCTTAACTAACTCCATTCATTTTCAACTATGAAGTATTACAAACCACACACAATATAAAATATAACTGGTCCATCCCACTGGACACAACCCACAAGCACAAAACAAGGTCCTTTACTGAGAAGGTGATTTAGAAAAAACACTAAACAGCTCTGATCCACAGTCATCACCAACAGGGCAGTCAGCCGCAAGTGTGTAATTCATTAGAAGTCACCTTCAGTAAGTCATCAGTCAAGTGGAGTATCCAACAAAACACTGCACCCACCCCCCCGCACACACACACACACACACACACACACATTCACTGCCAATGAGCTGGAAAGCAGGAGGAAATTAAGTAGATGGGTAAGAGTGCTTATGTGTGTGTGTATGTGTTTGTGTGTTATGGAGGGTCATAGGCAGATTTATTATCACTCAAGATAAGAAATATATATATATATATATATATATATATATATATATATATATATATATATATATATATATATATATATATATATGTAGTTTTATTTAAATGCATTATTCTGCATAGACTCACACTGGTGATTCCACATGTTGCTCCTCAAATGCTTCCTGTGGTTATGCGAGGCTGCACTGTATGTCCAAATGTTCACAGCAGGGGACTCTTCCTGTCCCCATTCATCACTCATTGCTCACTAGCAGCTCAGCATAGAGTCACAATATTAGCGTGTCCTGGCTAATCTGATATCTGAGCTACAGCGAAACACGTTTTCATTTATATTTCAAACTAATTTAAATTAATTGCAATTATTCAAGTCAATCTTACTCCCAAGAGTTGAACAGTCACTAGGGGGCTTCTTAAGCAATCATGGTTTAGCTACAAAATGTAAATGCACTTTGTTATTGCCCTCACAACTGCAATATCACTGCAACAGAATGTGAACTAACTCTCAGCCACTACCCAAATGAAATTCTGGTTACAAAACTGGAGTGTGTGTGTGTGTTTACATGCAGCAAGCGTTGGATGCAAACAAACTGAGCTCTGCCCTCTCGTGCCCACACGCGCACACACACACACACACACACACACACACACACACACACACACACCATCTTACCTGTTTGTGCATCTCAATGTTGAGTCCGTATGACATCTCATAGTACTGTGGAGAGATAAAGAGAGAGAGAGAGAGAGAGAGAGAGAGAGAGAGAGAGAGAGAGAGAGAGTCTTCAATCAATAGCACAATTAATTAAATATGAATGAATAAATCATCAATCAAATTAAAAGCTCTCCAGCCTGACAAGGACAAATGACTTTCTATAAGCAGAGAGAGAGAGAGAGAGAGAGAGAGAGAGAGAGAGAGAGAGAGAGAGAGAGAAACAAGGGAGACTTGTTAAAGAAAGTCAGAAAAAAATGAGACAAGAGAGCGAGTGGGATGTTTAAGAAAGACAAGATAGTGATAAATAGTGAGACAGACTGCTAGACAGAGGCAGAGTAGGAAACAAAGAGAGAAAACATGAAAACATGGCTATATTCCAACATGTTAAAATGTTTCAGAGCTCGTTTCCTGTAGAAAAGGTGTGAAATTATTTTCACACAGAAAAAAACCCCTACCAATCTGCCATTTGACTAGAGGTGCCCAAACTTTTGCATATAACTAAGATTCATTTCTTTAATTTCCACCATTTTCCTGTATTGACCACCAGCAATCTTGTAAACAAGCTCAAGTCTTTGAGCTTCTGTGTTCTCATATTTACACTTCCATCCTTAAAACACTCTTTTATATTTTATATATACAGTGTGAGACAGTGTGACTCCTAACCCTGCATTACCCACACACTCCATAACGATCACAGCGTAACATCTGTGCACCCACACTTCCTTCAACAAATGGCCACCCATGTTATGTATGTAGCACACACATAGAAGGTTTGAGAAGGTGACGGCAAATGAAGAAGTAAAACAAAATTGGATTTGCAGCTATGCTTTTATTCCCAGCTTGAGGAGGAAAACTACAAAATTATAAAAGTCCTTGGGAAAGACTGCATTAGCAATTTGGACAAAAAATGGACAATCAGGTTTCATATGTAGAACACATACAGGAACGTCTGGATGGTGCTGGGCAGTGAATAAGGAAAAGGAATTATAATTTAAAACCTGGTTCAATTCCCAGCTCAGGTGGGAACACAACACTATGCCAGTAAGAGTCAGAAAAAAAGGTACAGCGCAGGTACATTATTGTCACTAAAGGTACAAACAGTGTAAATGTACCTTTAAAGGTACAATGTTTGAAAATTCAGTTGTGTTCTTTAAAGGTACATTACATTCTTTGCAATAGAAGAAGAGGTAGATATTTATGTAATTATTAAAATGTGTTTCATAATTCATTCACGTAAAACTGTGTAAAATAAAAGGACATAATATAAGTCCTGGAGATGAAATAGAGCGTACGAAACCAACACAATTTTAAAGCCTACAATTATAACGGAATAAGGCACAAATATGTACCCTAACTAAAGGTACTATATATGCACCCTTAAGGGCACCACCACAAAGAGAGCAAAAGGTACACAAGGTAAACTGTGACAGTTTTTCACAATTACACTGTAATATACTGCATTGCCACAATTCCTTTAACAGCTGGCCACTCATTGCTTTGCGATGCACTGGCATCCTGTTCAGGGAGTGCTCCTTCCTGTCTTTTCACAATCATTGCAGGTGGGATCCAGCAAGGGTTTGATTCACCGCTCGGGTAGGAACACTACTAAGTAGGAAACTCATACTCCTTCGATAAGATTTCTTGGGTATTACTCAGCTCCTGAATTAACCGACCACTTTAAGTTGCTGAGGACAAAAGTGTCTGATAAATGCCTTCAGTGAAAATGTCTGCCTTCCATTTGTAGTAAATGATAAGAAAGGAAATGATTCGCTGTGAATTCATACTGCTTTCCTTTGGATATACATGTTATTTTTCCAATGTTAGTTCTCTCAAGAAATAAGTGAGAGACATAGAGTTTGTGTTTGTATCTGTGTGTGTGTGAGTGTATGTGTGAAGGTGATGTAGAATAATAGCTTCTATATAAAAAAAAGAACGGCAGCATAAGAAACTGTGTGTGTGTGTGTGTGTGTGTGATCAGTCTTTGTGACACACTCGGTCTCAGCATGCAGACGAGCAGCGCAGTGTGAGTGATGGAGATGAAATCTGACTCAACTGCTCTCTCTCTCTCTCTTTCTCTCTCTCTCTCTCTCTCTCTCTCTCTCTCTCTCTCTCTCTCTCTCTCTCTCTCACACACACACACATACCCACACTCACTCACTCTCAAGTCTCTGTGTGTGTGATTCAATTCAACAATGCTCTTTTTCTTCCCTTTCACTCACTTGATCATTTCTCTCTCTCCTCTCTCTCTTTCTTTCTCTCTCTCTCCCCTTATCTGTCGCTCTTGCTCAGTTCCTCTGATCCCTCTTCTTTTCTCTCCGTCTTTCATTCTCCTCTATCATTATATAAACTCCATTTCTTTCTCTCCCATGATCTTGGTCTTAAACCCCCTGCCTGCCTCTCTCTCTCTCTCTCTCTCTCTCTCTTCTGGAAACGTCTAGAGATGAGGAGAGGAGAGATGAGGGCAGTGTTATCTATTTTGATGGCAGAAGAAAAGGGAGTATAAAAGCAAGGACTTCAGCAAACATCAGCTTAATTAACACACTACAAATTCTCTAAGACTGACAGAGGCTCAATTAACTACTGCTATAGAAAATACACACTGCAATGGGACACGGGTCTAAGGTCAGCATGCCTAGTGCCAAGTTTGGGCTAGAGGGGTGTAAAGCCCCACAGCATTGAGCTTTGGAAGAGTTGAGCTGCATTTAGTGCCTTTGGAATTGGCTGGAGAGGTGTCCGTGCTTAAGGCCCACTGATAAACGACCAGTGGAGGAATAGCACAAAATGTGCAGCAACAGATGAGCTACTGTCTCTGACCTTACATGCAGAAGACGTAGGTGTGTGTAATAGAGCGGACAGTGTGTGGAAACAGTGTTTAAAAACTCGAGCAGCGCTGCTGTGTCTGATCCACTCATACATCCAACACACACTAACACACTTCCTGTCACTGCAGTGCTGAGAATGATCCATCTCCCAAATCATACCTGCTCTGTAGTGGTCCTGACCATTGACAAAAAAGGTGAAAAAGGGGTTTAAAAAATAGTATGCAGAGCTACAGATATATACTCTATTTTGTAACTGTAGAAATACAAAGTGCACCCATAGGGTCACTGGGGCTGATAAAATAAATGATAAGTGTAAACACAAGGACGTCATGTTAAAGCTATGGCTGATCTTTATAGTATACTCTATCTGAAAATATAAAGTATGGAACCTTTAATGCCATATAGGCTCTTTAATACAGCGGCTTGACTAAGAGTAAAAGTGCTGAGTGCCACGACTTGGGGTGCATCATGGGTAATAGAGTAGGATGTCTTAAACACACTTGCTAATGGCCGGGCCCTGTTCTGCAGCCTTGAACAAGGCCAGACCCATCAGTCAGAGAGGTCCCACTGCAATGCAATCCTCACAGAACATCCCTGAGTTCTAAATCAAATCAGCACTTTATATTTATAGCACTTTATATTTCTGCGCCTGCACAGTGCGTTCAGCTTAATAATTAACTGATTGGACGCATTAGAGCAGGGAAAACACTAACTCAGCTCAGCGGCTCGGCAGCTCAGTGGGCAGAGGTGGCAAGAGCAGACTTGGAAGGATTGTTATTTTAGTGAAATAATAACTCTACTCCAGCAATAGTAACACTTCACTGTCGAATCTGAATCATAACTTTATGGGGAAAAAAATCTAATCTTCCTTTTACCACTAAAATCCAGAAAAACAATACTGAAATTTATCATTCACAGTTTTAGTATTGCTGTCCATATATTGCAACTCACAAAATCAAAAGTAGTTTCTAAATGATCTAGTTTACACTCCTTAGAGTGGGTCCCCTACGCCAGGGCGGGCTTGTGTATAGCAGGTGTGATTCTGAGGTATCAGAAGTATCAAATCTGGGTGCTCACCATGATGGGACCTATCAGCAGCACTGTCACTGAAAGGTGATTTCTAGCTACCTAGTGTTAACCCTCACTATGTTTCACAGTGTTTATTTTGTTAAAGAAAACCATAACAAACATATTTCCTGATGACCTATTTTTTTCACAAAGAAGAGAAGACAACCATAGTAAAAATAAACATTTTTAAATGGGAACTGTGAAAACATATAAAATAACAATAATAAATTGAACAAGTAAAAATGAACAATAATGTGAAAGGCTGATAAAAGACCTGATAGCAGATACCTCACTGGAAAAAAGAAACTCGCAAAGAAATAAAAACAGGGAAATGCTCTAGTAATTTGATGCTATATATATATATATATGTGTGTGTGTGTGTGTGTGTGTGTGTGTGTGTGTGTATATACATATATAGTTTTTTCCTGTCCTTGTAAATCTGAGGGACTTAAATGTAGCATCTGGTGTTTTGGTCCCTCGGTAAACATTGACTTTTATGTTAAAAAAGAAAAAAGAAAAACCCTTTGCTTTTCTCATCGGGGATTCAGAGGAGAAAGCAGCAAAGAAAATCGAATGCAGCAGCAGAGAATGCAGCACAGTAAACAGGTCTGACACTTATTTACAGCTTTGAACACAGTAATATGTCACTGAATTAACAAACACTTAAATTAAATGTGATTGTTTAGTCAGTTCAGTGTAGGCGTTGACGCACGCCTTTCAATGAATAACACCAATTTGATTATAATTACTCCTACTGTGTGCCATTGATGGTAAAACACGAGGAATAGTTGATTGTTGTGTTTAAATAAATTGTTTAAAGAGATGGAACTCTACCTGAAATCTTTGTGCAGAAATGAAAAAATAATGATGTCAGACAACCTTCATGGTGTTTAAAAGAGCAACAAGTGATTTTAACCACCACAAGTTAGCAACGAATATTACAGTAATTAAAGTTACTATTCTTACATTCATACATTCTATAAACTGCAGCTCACATTAGATTTAGAATCAGACAGCTCTTTAGGCCCTGAAATAATCAGTGTATGCTCCATAGTGCGGGTCCTCACATGAGACCCTGTGTGACAGTGACAGTACCTCCAGCGCCACCACGGAATCCTACCTGGAATCACTGGGCGCAAGGCAGAAACACACCCTGGAGGGGGCACCAGTCTTTGGCAGGCCGACACACACACACAAACACATTCACTCACACCTATTGACACTATTGAGAATTCAATCCACCTACAAAACGTGTGTTTTTGGTCTGTGGGAGGAACCGGAGCACCCAGAGGATACCCACGCGGACACGGTGATGCGCCACCATGCCGTTATTAGTCTCCTGAATTTGCAATCAATCCCACCTTCAATAATGTAACAGTAACAACACTAATAAGTCAATGTTACCCACCTATGGAGCAGCAATAGAACAACATCCTCATCTCTTTTCATACTTTTTCATGTTGAGAGGTCTCTCCAAGGTGCAAATGCCTCCAGGTGATGTTTCTCTGCTGTGGCTGAGAGAGAAAGGGAAAGCCCGAGCCATTTCTGTGTACAGCAGATACTAGACAAAGGTAAACTTAATTGCTTTATTGTGTGAGGTAAATGTCATTCAGATATTCAGACCGTTTGGGAACTAAATAAAGAACTGATTCTTATAAGATCCTGGGATAGCAATATTCCAAAGCCCAAAAATGCAGACATAAAAAAGTGTACACTGTGAATCCATGTTGTCTTAGTGTGGACCTGGACTGAGGGAGGGATGGACATCAGTGGACTGTGCCTGGCCGTTGCCACTAGGGATCAGTGTATCAGGATGCTTGGGGCATTAGGTTTTTTAGGGCTTGTAATAACTTAATATGCTGCTCCCCCTAACCCCTGCTCATAGTTATATAATCTCCCTTGCATGCCACTGCATTCTCATTCTCCACACTGTGTGTGTGTGTGTGTGTGGGGAGGGGGAGGAGGGGTATGTGTGTTTTGGGTCTGGAGCAGATTGCACACGGCATGTGGCGGATGTAGCGGGATTCGGAATGGCTGAGAATCGGCTAAGCCTGTCCTCCTGCTGAAGTCGCATTGGGTGTGGGTGTGTGTGTGTGTGTGTGTAAGGGTCTCCCCAGCCTAATGAGGGGCAGTGTGTGTGTGTTGAGTGTCCCCTGGTTCAACTCAGCAGCTGTTTGCTGTCCGGCTCTTGTGCACACACCCTGCTGCGAAGCTGGACACTCATCACTCGCTGTGTGTTTATATATATATATATATATATATATATATATATGTGTGTGTGTGTGTGTGTGTGTGTGTGAGACCACTCTACAGGGCTCAGCTTTGATCTTCCCTGCTCATTCAGACACATTGATTTGTTCAATTGGATTTGTACAGGAATTCCAGAGAGTCAACACTAATAAAATACAGTAGAAGGCTTGAAGAATTCCTTCACAATTCCTCCCTTTTTCCCAGTTCTTGGCATTATCTGATTCCTCCCGGACAATAAAACACAATTTTGCTCCAAACTACCATTAATACATTGCTCTAATTCTATAAAAACCAGGAGAAACCATGCATTCCAAATAACTTCCACCCCCTCCGAGCATATAAAAGTCTATACAGTGTAAATAATACAAGTGCTGCATTTCTCACTGCAGTGACAGACGCTAGACTTCACAACACTGACTCTACTGCAGTATCTGGAGTCTCGCTTTTAAGGCACACTCAAGGGTTTAATGCTGTCCCTCAGTGGGGAATTCTCAGAGCGTTGTAAGTCTTCATAGAAAGCCTAATGATTTCTGGAAGAAATGGCCCCAACAGCTTTTACTGGCCTCAAATGTTTCTCATCAATATAGTTATTTATTATTTTAACATTTTGTCTGTACATTTTGTGCATGTAAAAACAACACACTATATTAAGATTTAAGTTCCTTTAAGTCCCCACAGGGACCAGTTACATAGAGCGGGTCTCATACATGAAGGAGGCCATTTTTACAAAAGGCTTAGTACAGTCTTTTAACAAATGGGTAACAAGTGGTGATAAACTTTTATGACATCACGTCTATGCTTAAAGGCTAAGCACTAGCTATATGAAAGTGTCCCCCCGGAAACTCTAATAGGCGTCTTATATGTGACGTAGATGGTGGACAACAACTAGAAGTTGCACTTAATTTAATGCAAAATGACGAAAAGATGTGTTGTTTTTGGCTGCAATAATTCAATGTACAGTGGGACATCTGTGCACAAATGGTCCAAAGATCCAGAAATTGTACTAAATTTGTCAACTTTAAACGGGCACTTTGGAAAGGACCATCCGCTCACTCCGTTATCTGTAGCTCATTTCACTGGCGCTTTTCCAACAATATGGGCATGTAAGGAAACGAAAGGTGTTCAAGAGCCTCTGTAACATGGAGGTAAACAGTACATTTGCTTCGCCTGTTTAAGTTGGTGTTAGTTAACGTTAGCTTGACTTGCTAAACTCTGTGACTCAGATTATACTCGACTACGTAGCTGCATTACGGAGGTTTATAGTGTCGGATGAATTCGAGTTCGACTTCGATCACATTTACAAGAATAACGGTACCTCTAAATTTGAGTTTAAGTTTGAGTGATTTAGCTAGCTAGATACTGTCATAACAGTCAGTCATAACGGTGTTTTACCGCGGCGTTGTTCAGCTGTTGTCCACCAGTGATGTCACAGTTGCGTTCAAGAATTTTTGTAGCGAGCTCGGGTTTTTCCGTCAATTTAATAGAATTGTCAGTTTTAAAGCAAATTAAGCTGCTATGTTCATTTTAATTCATACTTATATATGTCAGTAACTAAAATAATTTGAAATATTCATGGAGGTCCATTAAGTGGTGCTTAGCCTTTAAAGTTTAGGAGTTGTTGTTTTCTCCTTGTTTTGTGAAAGATGAATTTCTGTAAGACTTACTGCTCTGGAACCTACAGTTGTGTTCTAAAATTCAAGAAAGTTCTAAAGGGATAATAGAGGACAAAGCTTCTGAAATCTGAACAGTGAAATGAACAGCAAATGAACGAATAACAAATGAATAGTTAAAAATTCAAAAGATTAGGGATAGCGCTATATTTTGGGAAACAATGTTTATGTGCTCTGTTTTTGTCTTTATATTTTTGTTACTGGAACGAATGAAAAAGTCAACTAAATGCCAGGTCAGTGATGATTCTTTCACTGTCACAGTTGGGTTACCTTAGTAATTTCACTACTGGATTTAAGCAGATAGGCTGCATTAATAATTAAACCATTTGAATGTGATTACACAAGTGTAGTTAACACATAATTATATGTAAATACACTAGTAAAAGCTGAAATTGATAAAACATGTGTTTTTACTATGTTTCTGCATATACAATGAAAAAATATTAGAGGTTTTGAAATTCATTCATTCATTCATTATCTGTAAGCGCTTATCCAGTTCAGGGTCGTGGTGGGTCCAGAGCCTACCTGGAATCATTGGGCGCAAGGCTGGAATACACCCTGGAGGGAGCGCCAGTCCTTCACAGGGCAACACAGACACACACACACATTCACTCACACACACACCTACGGACAGTTTTGAGTCATCAATCCACCTACTAACATGTGTTTTTGGACTGTGGGAGGAAACCGGAGCACCTGGAGGAAACCCACACGGACACGGGAAGAACACACCAACTCCTCACAGACAGTGGAGCAGGAATCGAACCCACAACCTCCAGGTCCCTGGACCTGTGTGACTGCGACACTACCTGCTGCGCCACCGTGCCGCCTGGTTTTGAAATTGATTAGTAAATTAGAATTATCAATTATATGTAAATTAGCTGTTTTATCAGTACTCATTCTTATTTAATATATTTTTAATATATTAATAATAAATTTTTAATATATTAATGGTGTGAAAACTTAATCACCATATTTGACCGAAATTCCTATCGCTAGTATTTATTATAACTCAATCTGTTCTATTTTATTTAATCTCTAGCAGTGACTAACAGGACTTACATTGTTGTTACATGTTTTGTTAATGTGTGACTACTCAGTTATTACAGACTGTTAGGAAACAAAAATAAATGCCAGTTAATAACAGCAGCTTTACCTTTTACTGACAGCTCCTCTGTGGTAAGACCACTAAGGGAAATGAAGGAACACAGGTGTGCAGGTGATCACAGAAAACACACCAGAAAAGACTCCAATCACAGACTGGAGCGTTTAAAACATGATGCAAACTGCAGAAATCATAGCAAACCCAACCCTCTCCAAGTACAAACTGAGTTCCAGAACAGTTACAAAAGGCAGAAAGCGGTGATTTGTAACTCCACTTTGATCTGTGATTAAGTGAACAGCACAAAGACAAGACATTCACTATTTAACCGTATTTACGTCACTGCTGCTTGTAAATAAACACTCTTTTTGAAACTGATGCCTGCAAAATTCTCCAGAACAGTAAGTTCTGGGACAATTTAAGCATCTGTGGTGGAATATATTCCATACTTTACTTAGGGATCATAATTGTAACTTTTGAGAAATAAAGCACAAAAATAAATAATGATATACATAAATACCGGCAAAAACTTTTTTTTTTGGTTCTGTAGACTCTATCCACTGGCCCCGAGAGGCCCTTGCACCAGCTGGATAGAACCCCATGAACATTCATTCTCTTTTCTATATCTGCAGATAGAGGAGTCACAGAACCAGGATGCTCACACTGTGCAATGTGAAATAACTCAGATTAGAATGGGAACTTTCTCTGTGCTAACATGTCTCCTATCACTGTGTAAAATATGCAGAAGGCTACAATTATGGCTGAAGGATCTGTGTATTTTTCTTAGTGCGAGAGCTTATTCAGGGTTTTCCCAGCTTATTCCTGTTTGATTAATCAGAGTAAATAAAACTCTCTCTCTCTCTCTCTCCTCATGCCAGAGGCATCTAAAGCTTTTGTTTTGTTTTGACAACGGAGAGAACTCCAAACGTTGAAAAGCCAAGATGGGGATATTGTGCTATTCATGCTCCTTAGGTGGGTAATATTGACTTATTTTTGCTGTTTTGGATCACTTAAGGTAGAAATGTCTCCAAACTCAGGAGATGGCTAACTGCATTACCAAAAGTGCTACAAAACTAAACAACTACAGTCCCAAATGTGTTTCTGTGGTAATTCAAACAGTGAATAAAAACTTTAAAAGGTTAAACTTCATCCACATACAAACAATTCTCATTCTTTCTCCTCAAACACACGGCTCCACCTTAAAAAAACGCAGAGTTCCCCACAATCATAGACGTTTCTTTAAACACAACCGCTGTATCTTTAAAGGTACATTTACACTGCCTGTACCTTTAGTGATAACAATGTATCTGCACAGGATTTTTTCTGAGTGTGGATTCTAGAGGCACAAAAAAAGTGAAACGTCAGGTTGTTAACAGGGAAAAGTAGACGGACGCCAGAAACGGCCACTGCGGAGAATGGTAAAACACCATCAATCAATCTTTGTTTTCAGTTTTTATTAGCATTTCGGTAACTAGCATAATGTGGTATAACGTATAGAACACAAAGCCTAAGCTATTAGAATTCACGGCACATGATGAGGTTTATATGCACCACGCTCTGGAGAATTCTGTCCACCAGCAGTAAACTGTAAATAACCACAGTCAAGTACAGCCAAATGATCCCAGAACTCTGCACACAATCAACTGAATCAACTGACGAGCTCATGGATGAAAAGTGTTCGGTCTGAAAAGCACACAAAGTCGGCAAGTTTTAATCTTGAGCTTAAACAGACATCCTCAGTAAATTCCCCACGAGCACACACACACACACACTCTTTCTCTCTCTCTGCAAATGTTTACTGAAGAGTAGTACTTTTAAAATCACTCTTATTCTCTCCTTCCATTTTCTCTCGCTTCCTTCCTTCACCTCATTCTCCTATCATTCATTATTTTCCTCACCTCACCGTCCCCTCCTTCTCACTTCCTTCCTTCACCTCTCTCTCTCCTCCTTTCATAAATCTCACCTCATACCCTTCTCTCCTCTTTCACTCTCTCTATCTGTACATTTTTCTTTTTACTGCTCTGTTCTGTAAACTCATCTAGGTTTCCCTTGCTTCATTTTCTCTACCTCTATTTTTATCTCTACCTCTCTTTTCATCTCTTTGTCATCTCTCTCTCTCTCTCTCTCTCTCTCTCCCATCCCTCTTTCTCTCTCTCTCTTCTCCAATGCTAGTTCTCACCCCCTTCCCCCCGCCCCATCTCTCTCAGTGGGCGTGAGGGCAATCTGTGGCAGTAATGTTCCTGGAGAGAGCAGAGTGTGTCAGTGTGAATCAGACGGATGAGCCGGGGAGGGGAGTTAGAGCAGCGAGAGGTGCATTAATCCAGCCCCCACCCCCTCCACCTCCTTCTCCCTCTCTCTCCCTTCTTCTCCTTCATCTTCTATCTATCCTTCTATCTGTGACTGCCCCAGGGGCCCTGTCTGCACACATGGGGAAGAGTGCTCGAGTGACCATACATACAACCTTCATTAAAAGCACACAAACATGGACAAACACACACACACACACACACAAGGATGCCAGCACACACTGTGTCTCAATACGTAGCGAACTAGACACAGTAACCATGGTTTGGTCTTTTGTTTTATTTATTATGGGTTTATCGTATTTATTATGAGCTTAAGATAACCATGCTCGATGGCAAGCTTCAGACAGAGGGGTATAGAGCAGTGTTCTGTCCTTTACTCTCCTACTGTTAGGATGAGCTGGAGTAGCTTTTCCAATCCCAAACTACTGCAGTGATATCCTTGCAGGAATATTCCAATATATTCTGAAAGGCGTAGAGGCTGTTACTTCAGTATAGAACACACAAATAAACCCCTTATGCAAAACCTTTCAACTGTATTATATACTTTATTACTGTAATACTCATACAGTACTCATTATTCTAATTCTCAATAGCACTAATATATCATCACTGTCCAATGAAAAACATGTGTCTGCAAAGTAACAAGTTTACAGGAGAAGGAAAAAACCTTCTTAACTTTCATTCATTCATTCATTCATTGTCTGTAACCGCTTATCCACATTAGGTGATTTTGGACCCTAAAGTGGTGTAGGGACTAAACATCACATGTAAACCTCACAGAGCGCTGACTGGCCAGTGAAATGCAGATCTTCAGCACATACGAACCTCTTGTAAAATCTCCATGCTACAGCAGCGACCATATTTGTTTTTATCTGACTCACAATGGCAGCTCATAAAATTACACCATGTTTTTTTTTAAAGAGGTTCAAGTGCTCCTTGGATCAGTGGCTGATGAAAAACTCCAGCAAGAGCTGGATGGAGCAACAAGGAACTGTCTGAACTTTGGCATGGAGGTGCGTTCAGGCCCAAACAACATCAACAACATCACACATTGATGGCAATGTTGTAGTTTTTAAAGAGTGCAGTTCCCATAGGTGTTTTGCGACATCACTGGCTGCATTTCAGAGTGGGGGGGATTATAGTGGAGAACCAACCAATGACAAAGCGAGTAGAGCCGAGTAGAGCAGGTATCATGCAGTGGAAAAGTTTTGGATTTTTTTTATGTGTTTGGTAGTTAATCACATATTTGTTCTTGGGTTTTTCTTCCTCCAGTGTCTGCATGGGTTTCCTTCAGGCGCTGTTAATTACTACATAAAGTCAAGGTTTCTGAGACCAACCTTTACTTTGCTGGTCATCTCTGAATGAAAATGACCCACACACTATAGCCTGTTTATTAATGCTGTACTAGCTGAAGCACATCTATTACATATTTGGTACCATAGTTATCATGATATCACCGATGTAGGCTACTGTAGCATTGCCCAAGGACTCTTCCACCCAAGCTGGGAACAGAACCCCAGCCTGCTGTGTAGAAGGCAGTGGTATTACCCACTTTGCTTACCAACCGCTGTAGTGAAGTCTGGAGCACGAATATGGGTCCACAGCTTCATATATGCCTCAGTGTAATACACCATCGCAAATGAGGTCGAAGGACTATTTCATGCTCATCACTGAATAAATCATTGACTAAAAGGTGGAGAAGAACATTCAGTTCGGCCGTAAGGAGGTGTGTTGGGGGGAGGTCTTTTGGGGTAGCGGGGGTGGGGGGTAGGGGGGATTGATAAATTATAAATGCATGAAAATAAAGGCAATGGCTGTCGAAACAGGTCTTGGTGTACATGACAGGTTTAACTGGCTAAATATAGCCTGCTGGGCTCAGTGCTCAGAGAGCGCCCCATCGTTGTTGCTTCACATTATTTACGTGTCTGTGCTTGCGCCCTCGATCTTGCTCTCTCCCTCTCTTGTTTTTTTCCACCCTTCACTCTCTCATCCATTTCTCTCATTCTCTGTCCCTCTGTCTTTTTCATCTCATCCTTCGCCTCTGTTTCTCTCTCTTCATCTCTCTCTCTCTCTCTCTCTCTCACTCTCTCTCTCTTTCTATCTTTCACTGTCCTAACCTCTTCTCCATTTCTCCCTCTCTGTCCTTCATTCACTCCTGTTCTCTCTCCCTTCCTCTCTCATTCCTACTCTTTCTTCTCTTATTCATCTCCTCTCTTTCCCTCCCCCACCTCAGTCTTCTCTTTTTTATCGTTGTCTTCCCTCTCCTCTGCACCCCACCCCATTCCAGATCAGAGTGAGTGAGCACACATTACACACAAGCACTGACACACACACACACACACACACACACAGAGTAAAACACAAACTCTTCATCCTTGAGTCCTGAACTACATCTTTAATAATCATCAGTGATAGGATTCATATACTGAAGATTTCTTTAATTATCTAATGTTTATCCAACTCTTGATTCCACACAGAGCTTGTGCATCAAACCTTGCCTTGCCCTGGCCTGGAGGGCAGCTGTGTTATCCACAACACTATCCCATCTGTGACCCTACAAACACAGTTTAGGTATTTCATATTTAAAGGTGAGACATTATGGAACAAAAAAACATTTCAGTCATTAGTACATTCATTTGAGGATCAGGAGCCCACCAACCCACACACTGTGAAACAAAACCACCCAGAAAGTTTTCTGTACATTCTGTTTCTAAGCTGGTTTCACAGAATCGTCCTGCCCCCTCATCTGAGTCTCTCTAATCACTGGACCCTCGTAGATGTGAGAGCACAAGATATGGTTAAACAGATCCATCCAAACCCAACAAATATGGAGGACTAAAAGTCCTGATTCAGTATGGTGGAACCTCCTCACTCCTGGGCTCTTGTTCTGAACTGAGCCGTGGCTTATTCGCATTTAAAGGAACAGGCTCTGAAACGATGCAAACAAACCAACAATAACCAGCCATCACAGCCCCTGAACAACCAAACATTTTGGGCCAGGTCATTACTTGGATGGAAGACCACCAAGGAAAGCTCGAGTGCCTCCTGGAAGTGGTGTTGGTGGGGCCAGCAGGAGGCACTGTCCCTGTGGTCTGTGTGGATCTCAAAGTCCAAGTGCAGTTATGGGGACACTGTACTGAACAAACAATACCATCCTTCAGATGAGACATTAAACGAGGTCCTGATTTTCGGAGGTCATATGAGATCCCGCCCAGCACAAGACCCAAGAAAAGTGTGCTACCTTGTGAAAAATGTGTATATGATGTCCCCATTAAATATCGAGTCTTCTAATGGTAGACATGTGCTCAGGTGAAGGCAGTGCCCCACTTTCAAGTGCAACTTTTATCACATCACCCAATAACAGGCTTTAACAGCATTAATAATGCACACTGTCCACAACAGGATTGACTGACCACAGCCTGCACTCACCATGATGTAATGTCTCTGCATCTCAGTCTTCTCACTGGCCAGCTTCTCACACTCCAGCTTCAGACTGCGGATTTAAAACATAGAGCCATCAGAATCAAAGAACAGAACTATGGGAATAAAAACACATTGGTGCCAGCACAAACCTCTACCGACAGCCTTGTGAGATAAAACTTGCGTCACTAATGCAACAGCGACATACATCGCTGAGACCAGATGAGTCTGAGGACTCCCTCAGCATGATTCATTTAGCAAGGTTGGCCCTTAACCGAGCTTTAACCCCTTAATATCCCCAACTTATTACTCTCTAAAACTGATTACACAAACACTACCTGCACTACAATATAAACTGGGTGTATTCTTACATTGTCTTATTGTGATTATCTCATTATGATGATTATTTTCTATAAATGACCTTTCATCATTATAACAGCTTCAGCTCTTCAGGGAAGGCTTTCCACAAAGTTTAGGACTGTTTTTATGGGACTTCTGACCATTCTTCCAGAAGTGCATTAGTGAGGTCAGACACTGATGTTGGACAAGAAGGCCTGGCTCTAATTCATCCCAAAGGTGTATCAGGGTGCAGGTCAGGACTCTGTGCTGGCATGTCAAGTTCTTCCACACCAAACTTGCTCACCCATGTCTTTATGGGCCTTGCTTTGTGCACTGGTGCACAGTCATGTTAGAACAGGAAGGGGCCATCCATTAAAGTTGGCGAGCTCTGCGTACTATATGCCTCAGCATATGCTGACTCTGCGCTGTCATTTTACGTGGCCTACTACTTTGTGGCTGAGTTGCTGTCGTTCCCAATCACTTCCACTTTGTAATAAGACAACTGAAAGTTGATTGTGGAATATTTAGTAGCAAGGAAATTTTATGACTGGACTTGTTGCACCTAACAACTAAATGTAATGATTTGGATGGAGGGAGTGCATATTTTTAGTAATATATTGTAGATAAACAGACAGAAAATTAAAGTACACAAATGAAAAACATAGTGAAAATAATAATGTAACAAATTTAATTGTGCAATGGAACCGCATTCTCTGGAGTGACGGTGAACCATCTAGTACCTTTGGGACAAGCTGTAGTGGTGTTTGCGATACAGGACTAATCTTGCAATATCTGTAGCTGATGTCATGAATGTCTATGTGACTGAACACTGCCAAATCCACAGAGTAATGACTTTGTAGATAGTGTAAAATGTAAAATACGGAATGGTGAATGGGTGAGGTTTTTACAAACATTTGGCCACAATGATTATCACAGGGCTCAATCCCAACAGCACGTTAAGTACTTGTAGCTCACCTGTGGTATTGAGCCTGGAGGAACTGGAACTCCTCCTTAATTCGGTCCAGCGTCTCCAGCACGGTGAACTTAAAGGACTGACCAGGCTGCAGAGGGACCTGAGAGACAAAGCATATCATAGTGGTTACCTATCTGTCCACACAACCAACTCTGCAGTTCCAGCCTCACATTTCTGCACTGTACTTTGCATAATACTGTTTGTATGAACTCATACGAACATGTCACTTGCATATGACAGTGTATGCAAGGCTCAAACAGCTCAGAAAGAGCCATCTACATCACATGGATTTCACTCCTGCAGCCTGAAAGTAAAAATGAAGAAGAGGAAGGGGTTAAACGCCAGTCGAGGCTTGTATACTGAAGACCACTCAATACCAGAACCACTGAGATTGCTTCAGGCACTTGCAATTGCTTCAGTTTTTTTTCTCGTTAAAGGAAAGCCATGGGTTTAGGTAACACAAGCCATTTCAGAACTATTCCACCGCTCTTTAGTGTAAAGAAATGCTGCACACGCTCCTCAGCTCCAGATCTCAGGCACAAACTAGGCCCTGATCTAGCACCGTCTTCCCGCCCTCAAAGACCTTTTTCAGGAGTTTTCGGTTTTCGTCACTGTGAACAGCAAAATCCACATTAAATCAGACCTGTTTCAGTCATCTTCAAGCCACATTTCTAGGTGTTTTCAATCTTTATTCAAAAGGAATATATGGACCACGTGTCACAAGACAGATCAGATTCTCATGTTTTTTTATATTTTGGTTATTAGTATTATTTTTTTTATCTTTCAGGTGTGGAGCTTCCTGCCTTCCTGCCCTCAGTGTACTCATGCCTGAGTTGTTACTATGACAACCAGTGTGTCTACACCAGCAAATGCCGCTAGAGTCTGACCATGCAAATTGGATTTGTTCACATAATTATTGTGGATACCTGGTCTAAACATCAGATATAAAGGAACACTAGGTTGTATATTTACCGTACAATTACAGCTTCAAAATGAATGATTCTTCACTGAGCTGTCATAGAGAAAAGAGAGCCTCTCTTGTTGCTACTCCAGGCTCAGCACTGCAGAAATTACTCTATGTATCTTTTGGAGGAGGGTAGGAAACCATTCCCCCGTCTTCTCCCACCTTGAATTGAAGACTCTGCTGTAAAAGTGAATTACACTCTGAAACTGTAGAGAACAAAATCTTACCTAGTGTTCCTTTAAAGCCTCTGATACTCTACATGAGTTTTAAAGGCAGGTACCTCACACTACATATATATTTTTGCAGATTTTCAGCAGACTGGAAAAATTTTGCACAAACACTAAATCACTGGGGACCCTACATGACCCAGAGCTCCCGAACAAAACAAGGAACTCTCATTCAGAAGACAGAAGACAGGTTTCAAAAATGTTCTGCAGTGCTCTCATTTTGTAGAAGAGAAGCTTTTTAAGCCACTCCCACTCTGACACACATGTGCATGTCTTTTGCTTCCACATACCACTGGATTTATTATAAACATTTTAATGCTGGAATAACTGCAACTTCTTACAGAACAAAAAAACAAATAAAATGAAAAATCACCTTTAGAAGGGAATTATTACAAGTGACATGCACATTACAAGGTCTCTGCATACGGTAGAGGGAGCTGGAGATTAGTAGATTAGCACATACTTGAGGCTACGTTCCACCTTAAGTGGTTTAGAAGTATCAGACATGCCTCAGGAGTGGACGCCACAATGCAGTTGCTGCGTCATTTAAGGTGAAACAGAAAATTTGAATAAGTAGCAATAAAGGCTGTAACGGCTTGTTATAATGTGGCCCACTGTGTGGTTTGTGCTACAGGTAATACTGGTTATTTGGGGACTTGTGCATCTAGCACTATGTAATGTCTTGTAGTTTTCTGTGGTTTGAGTGTTTAATCCATCTTCCCCTTTAGAGCACCCCTGCATGATTGGACACATTGCCGTTTTTCTGTATCTACTGCTTGTGCTTACTTTCACTGGCTGTTGACTCGTTCAGACTTGAGCTGGTGAAGAGTTTACACTAAGCAATTACGACCAAAATCTGGTCCAAAAAAACAAAAAAAAATCAAACGTTTGATATGCTGTGACTGGTCTGAAATGTGATCTAGAGGCAAAAAAGCCTGAGCCCCTCGCAGACTACACAACGTTTCCTGCAACTGACAAATGCAACTGCACCAGCGTCTGCAGACTACAGCCAACTTGCAGAGACTTCGCCGACTGGAAATCATACTTAAAATCAGGCTAAAAGTTGTGTGGTCCAACCGCAGCCTAAAAGTCATATGTGATTTGCTCTGCAGTGTGAACAAACACAGTGTCACACATTTGCTCACAAAGCCTACCCTCTCTTAGTGTTTAAAAAATGCACATAAGTGGGTGGAGCACAAGAGTGTGTGGAGGGTGTGTTAAATTTAGGGCACCATTTCTTCAAAAGCATCCAACAATTATATATTATCAGCCACTCCTTACTCTCTGCGATATGAAGCTGAATGCAGCTGCTTATTCAGCGGCTTTTTGTTTAAAACATCCAGTTCCACCTTAAATGATGTGGTAGCCACAGGCTCTAGAATGTAATTGCTTCAGCATTTAAGGTGGAATTGGAAATTCAAAGACAGTGGCAAATTACTAGTGACATTTTATTCTTGTTATGAAGAAAAGGGACATAATGTGCTGAAACTTCATTAAACTACGATAGTACACTGGTTAGCATAGTTTTTAAAAGAGAAAATATTGATATTTCTGGGTTTCTTTGATATCTTTGCCACCATCTTGCCAGTGATAGCCCTTTATTTGATGTTCCCCCTTAAAAATCTGCATTTCAAGCCTTGCCGCTTGGCCCTACTACTCTTTCCTAATAAGAATTGAGACACCCCTAACCCTAAGCAAAATGAAGGCCTAGGGCTAAGTGGAAGGGCTAAGGGGTACATGTCTATGTCCAGGTATGGCACTTGGAGAAAGTCCATCCACGTCCTGTCCTTCCTCCTCCAGTGGCGAACCTCACGGACCATGGCACCAAGGCTCTGGCTGCAGATAGCGGGGAGAAGACGAGTAGCAGCCGGTGGAGAGCGCAGTGAGCCCTGGCGGCAGCAGCAACCTGCCAGCTGCTCCTCGTCCCCTCCCTGCTATCTGCAGCCAGAGCTGGGGTCCAGTGGTCCGTGGGGCTCTCTGTGTCTGAGTCCCTTCCCTCCTCTGAGCAGCTGTCTCCTACTCCTCTGCATTCCCAACAGGAAGAGATGCCAGGAGACGCTTCAGAGATGGGGTTATTGCACAAGCTTTTTTTGCACAACTGACTGTTTGTGTTAGCAATGGGTGCACCTCAATGAAGCTGACATCTTTTTAAAATCTATAAACACAAATGATTGGTGGGTTTCAGGGGTGAGGGGTGTGGGAGGTAGGTTGTAGAATACAGGCCTGTTACACTGTTAAACTGTTACACAAACAATCACACAAGACCTAATCGGAGATCAGCGTCCTGTTCCGATATTTACTTGATGAGATCAGGCTAGCATCCCACTTACCTCAGACTCGGTGACCTGGTCAGACCTCAGTGTTATTTTTACACACTGTTCCTTATTAATTCCCTCACTTACTCTAAGTCTGCTCACTATTTAAAGCACAGCTTTCTTTATTTGGTCCACGGTTCCTAAAATGGTTTCCTTTCTGTCAGCACTCGTTCTGCTCTTTCTTTCGCTCACCCCCGCCCCCTGTTGTTTGTTGGTTATTTAGTTGTTGTTGTTGTAGCACAGTGACCAGCAAGTTTTGTGTGGGGCAGCTAAAAGATTGTTGGTTTCAGTAGGAGCTTAATTAGTCTAGACAAGCGAAATTCAATTAAATTTCAATTAGGCTAACGGTGGAGGTCAGTCACTCTGTGGGCTTTCCAGTAATTAAGCTGCAGGCTCAGGGCTGGGTGGATGGGTTCAGTACACAGAGCGTGGAGGGGGGCTGAGGTGGGTGGGTGGGGGGGTACTGGGGGACTGGCACCATATCCCCACTGACCTTCATTTGCTCAGTAACACACACACACATAACACACACAGTTTGTCCACTGTAACTATCCCATGGCTAAAGCTCAGGACAGCCCTTCACAACACAATTATACAACATCAGCGGCTGATCAGGGCCATGTTTCCATTTGCAGGGTCACTGATATCACCAGCCTCAACTGCTGCAGGCAAAAATCAGCCTGATCAGACCAAAAGAAACCACTGCAGAGGAACAAACATTTGGGAAATTCAACTTTAAATATCTACATGTACGCTATGTCCAAACATTTGCAGAAGGTGCACGCATTAACAATAGCTTTCTATGGCCCACTGATTCTTCACAGAAAAGTATGAAATTAAATGAAACTGCAGTCTCCAGTGCAGATGAGCCTACCATGCTCAATGCCAACTGTTGGCTGGACAGATGTATAGCCACCCAGCATCAGACCCAATGAGCCCCTGAACTGGATAAATTAATGGATGAATGAATGAGGGAGGCACGGTGGTGCAGCAGGTAGTGTCGCAGTCACACAGCTCCAGGGACCTGGAGGTTGTGGGTTTGATTTCCGCTCCGGGTGACTGTCTGTGAGGAGTTGGTGTGTTCTCCCCGTGTCCCACAGTCCAAAAACACACGTTAATAGGTGGATTGGCGACTCAAAATTGTCCGTGAGTGAATGTGTGTGTCTGTGTTGCCCTGTGAAGGACTGGCACCCCCTCCAGGATGTATTCCCGCCTTGTGCCCAATGATTCCAGGTAGGCTCTGGACCCATCGCGACCCTGAATTGGATAAGCGGTTACAAATAATGAATGAATGAATTAATGAACATAATAGGCCCCAAATTACAAGTATTCATCATCTATTCCTACCACTAAAAGTTGCAAATGCAAACACAACTGCTGACAAATGTGTCCTTCAATACAGTAGTCGCTAAAAGTACACTTAAGTCTTATTCTGGGTCTCTGTCAGATGGTAATTTGTTTTGAAGTTGTAAAATGGATCCGTGGACCGCCTGGCCTGACGGTCAGCAGATGGTGTTTGAGACAAGAGGGAGGGAGGACAGCGTGTGCATACAAAAACACACACACACAAGTAAGTGCACACACGCGCACACACACATGCTCTCAAATAAACACACAGACAAAAGCAGCCTTAATATGTCTATTTAAAAATGGATCGTCAGGCTGCAGGGGGTGGGGGTTCTGAAACCTCACACTGATCCAGTTAATCTGGGGTTTGTGTGTGTGTGTGTGTGTGTGTGTGTGAGAGAGAGAGAGAGAGAGAGAGAGAGAGTAATGCAGCAGCGAGACATAAACAGCGAGCAGTCAGTCAGTCACAATTTAGACGAGCAGGAGCGGGTGAGCCGAGAATTACCAGAGATTATCTACTGAGAGGGAGGAGGAGGATGGCGTGTGGTGTGTGTGTGTGTGTGAGTGAGAGAGAGAGAGAGATAGAAATAGAAATAAGAATACTGTGGAAATAGAGACGTTTGAAAAGTGTGGCGTGTATAGAGAAGAGAAGCAGGGAGAGACTTTAAGGTCATGTTTTCTGTGGAACTTGAATGCCTTAAAATACACTTTTAAAAATTATGGTTCTACAAGGGTTTTTTATTAAAAGGAATTGATCTTTATAGAATCCTGAACATCTGAAGGATCTTTTGCATGATTAAAGGGTGCTTTGCATCATAAATGCGTTCTTCAGATTGATGGAGAATATGCTATAGATTGTTCTATATAGCACCTTTTAGAGAGGGTTCTATATGGCACCAACTAGGGCTCCTCTATTGTTACAATGTCAAGCTTGTTTCAACAGATGAACTGTTCTTCTATTATAATGAGGTAAAAAAAAGTGTCTTTACCCAGTTTGTCATTTATAATCACAATACATATTTATCTCACTCACAAAATACATTTTAATTTAACATATTTTAAATGTATTGCTGTGAGTACATTTTTAAAACAAACACTAACAATATAAGTATTGTTCCATTGTGTTGATCTTGGGGCGGCAGGTAGTGTCACAGTCACACAGCTCCAATCAAGTCCCGCTCCGGGTGACTTTCTGTGAGGAGTTGGTGTGTTCTCCCTGTGTCTGTGTGGGTTTCCTCCCACGGTCCGAAAACACACGTTGGTAGGTGGATTGGCGACTCAAAAGTGTCCGTAGGTGTGAGTGAATGTGTGAGTGTCTGTGTTGCCCTGTGAAGGACTGGTGCCCCCTCTAGGGTGTATTCCCACATTGTGCCCAATGATTCCAGGTAGGCTCTGGACCCACCGCGACCCTGAACTGGAAAAGCGCTTACAGATAATAAATGAATACGTTGATCTTATAATTGTTCCTTAATTTTATGTTTCAATATCCCTTTTATACCTTAAAGAAGCAATCTGTGAAATACTGATTGTAAGTAAAATCTTCTTTCGGTTGCTCCCGTCCGGTGTTGCCACAGCGGATCAACTGCGATCTGCACCATTGATCTGGCAGAATTTTATTGAATGTAAATAAAATGTAAAATAAAACATAAAATGTACATAAAATGTATGTAAAAGGTGTGTGTTCATAGATTAAGGAAACTAATTAACTAAGGTAATTCAAAAACCAGCTAAAGCACTGGCTTCCCTGATAGCACTGCTGAAGCAGTATATTCTCTTTGAGAAGTGTCCAGTCCTGAGCACAGCTCTACTGACATTTCAGCCTGAGATCCCGCCCTTTGTCCAATGGCATTACAGTCCCAACCCACTAGGTGGCTGTCCTGAACGGGTGACAGTAAGTCATTTCTGAAAAAAATATAGAAGTACAGAAGCCTATGTATAGATTAAAGTAGTTAACAGCATAGTTTGCTTTTTTATATAAAGAAAGTGAGGCATAGCAATGACTTAAAGTGTTTTTTGAGTTGAAGGTGAATAATAACACGATTGATAGCTGTAAATACCATAGTTTGTTTTATAGAAATTGAGGCAGATTCATGTTTGGGATTTGGGATTAATTTCTTTTGGGGTTTTGTTTTATTGATTATATGCAATGTTAACATATGAATACAACGATGCCCTGCACCTTCAGAGATGAAGAATGCAGCCCAGAAAATTCTGTACTTCAGCCATAACAAAGAACAGAGAATTACAGCAGTGGAGGGGAGTAAGAGTCTATTAATTCGCTCCTGACGACTCCATTCGCTTCTGTGAATTCCATTGAAATGAATGCACTGGAGTACATTCAGTATCAGACACACACCCCCACCTCAACACACACACACTGGCTCGGCCTCACTCTCTGGACTCTCTCTCCATCACTAAGGGCAACGGAAGCCAAGGCAGGCGTCTGTTAGCTGACAGAACAGATCTTGGCAGTTACTGATCTCCTCCAAGTGTGTTGAACTCTTCAGCGGTCTTGGGCTGAGGTTAGATTCAGATAATTAAGAGGAAGCATGTGCTAGCCTTCTCCCACCCAGCTTGGTGGCATGGTAGGATTAAGGGGTTCTTGGTGAGCCAAGGGGTGGGGTTGGCAATGACCAAATTGGGGAATAAAAAAAAAAGTAAATTAAAAATAACTGTGATCCTTCTTTAGCAATGCCATTATAAAATCATGAGCTGATCATGTGCCTATACCCCATCCCTCAACCAGTCCCCTCCTGTGGCCAGAGTGGAGGAGCTCATCCTGGGTGGCGAGGAGAGGACGCTGAGATTAGACACTGGCTCTTGCAAAGTGTCTGCAGAAGCTTTCCCTCTGCATCCTGGCAGACACGCAGGGGATAGTCACAGCCATGAAATAATCATCCACTGGTGAAATATTTAGTTAAAAAAAGGCACATGAAGAGATGAGGAGCTCCAGAGTGTGGAGGCAAGGGAAGCATAGCTGCGATCCCAGGAGACGCTGATAGGCAATGTGTGTGTGTGTGTGTGTGTGTGCGCGCATGTGTGTGATTTCCTCTCTCTCCAAACCCTCCACCACTCTTTCACCCTCGCTCAGCTCTGTGAGGCAGATCTGGGTCCTTGTCCCTGCTTGGCTGCCCACTGGAGAAAATCTCCATCCGGATCAGGAACGTGCCTGGATCCTGTACCCTCATCTGGCTGTTACTCCGTCCAGAACACCACACTGTCACTGGACACAGGGGCTTCTTGAGCATTTGGGTGTCTCTGTGCCAGCCTGCTGGGTCCAGAGTGTCAGCTTTTCTACAGCGGAAGCCTCATCTGAACCCTAATACATCTAGAATTAAATCTAAAAAAACATTCTTAACATAAACCCTATTTGGACAGGATTAGTTTTATGTGGGGAGCTGGGGTGGGGTAATGTCATTTTTACCAAACATTTACCTCAGTATTGTTTATGGTGGATTCACACTGGGTGAGAATTCCAGGCTACTCGATTCATGCGTTGCAGTCACACAGTGTGGATCAGACACAGCAGAGCTACTGGAGATTTTAGACTGCGACTACTGTTCTAAAAAGAGCCCTTCCAACAGAAATATCCAATCCGTTAATGACCTTATCTTCTAGTCCTTCAAAACAGATAATGGGTGAAAATGTTTTTTTTTACAAATAAAAGTTTACTAATCCTTTACGCAATTACTATAGCTGATGATTTAATCCATTTAACAATAGGTTAATGTGTTCCCAAAACCCACCCAAAAATACCAGCAATGTCCCTCCATTGAGTGATCCTTTAGGTTGTTTTGTGGGTTTTGAACGTGGTTTTGATGGAATATTCATCCACATGTAAATTAGCACAAGATTAATAAAACCTGAGGTCATTTTACTGCTCGTTTTACAGTAGGTAAATGTTCTGGAATCTTTCCTGAAACGGAATCATACACTGTAGAAAAATTAGTATTTGGATGGGATTAAAATTACAGAGATACTTCAATAATAACCACTTTACCCCATGGACACAGGTAAAACTAATCCCATCTGAATAGAACTATAGACTGTTAAATTGATGTTTAAAAAACAATAAATAATAATAAAAAAAAATCAACATTTAACTCAAAGTTTATTTGAACTATTTCTATCAGACCCCTCATCATAAACATTACATACAATGTAAATGGTAGCTGGCTATTTGTGTATCACACTGTTTGAGAAGATGAAACAAGAGGCTAAGGCTGGTCCATGCCATACCAAGGGTTACTATTTACAATAGTTACAATTTTGCTCCTGTCCTTAACGAAAAAAGAACGAATTGTCTCTGTTCAAAGAAAAACATGTACCTCCTGAATAATATGTTTATAGGAAAAAAAACATTGTAAACTTTCAATGGAGGACAATATAAAACAAATAACAATAATACTAATTCCAAATCATTTTGAGCATTTCAATTGGTCCATGTATTGTAAACTATTCACCCAATGTGAAGGACAGCTGCTGTGTTCAAATGATGTAGTAAACTAAATATCGACAAAAATGGGGATACATGTTTTTCTTTGGACAGTGACAAAATACACCTGTTCCTTATGAATATAATCATCTCAGCTTTAGCAGTTGAAAGCACAAACTCCAGCAAGAACAAGTGTACAGCAAGGACAAGGACAAGCATCCACAAGGACAAACTACCTGTTTCACTACAGCTACAATAAAGCTCTACGAGGCCTGATTAAACAGGTCTGAGAACAGTTTGCAATTGCAAACTTAACCCTTAAGTGTTCTAGTTGGTTTTCAACTATGGAGTGAAAATAGGGTCAAAAAGATTTTGAGTTTGTAACACAATACTCACAAATGTAACAGACTTTGTAACTGCGTTTGAGCAACTACACACACGTAAAACTAAAATCCACAAATGTATTGGAATTCACAAATTTAAAACAACAACAACAACAACAATAACTTAAAATCACAAATGTGTAAAAAAAAAGATTTGTTTTTGTAAATCAAATGTCATGAATGTGTGAATCAGTACCTTCTCAATGGCTTAAACGTGGCAGTTCACTGGAAAGAACCAAGGTTCCAAGAATCAGGAAAAGAACCGGTTCAAGAACCGGAGTTCATTTTGTGGAAAAGCGCTATGGTTGACTATTCGTTGTGAGTATTGTTTTACAAACTCAAAATCTTTTTGACCCTATTTTGACTCCCTATTCAACCTGTTAGAGTAACTCAGAAAACTTCACAAATTCCCATATCTGAGGTTGGCAACCCATTTTTGTTTTAACTAATGATTTTAAAATTAATTATATTAAAACGTAAGCATTAAGTGTAAAATATATCAAAGGCATTTAGGGCAGCATGGTGGCACAGCAGGTAATGTCACTGTCATACAGCTCCAGGGACCTGGAGGTTGCGGGTTCAAGTCTTGCTCCAGGTGCTTTGGTTTCCTCTCATGGTCCAAAAACACACTACATGTACTACAAACTGCCTGTGACAAAAAACAATATGTTGTTTGGGTAAACCTACATTTCAGAGTGAACTTATGTGAACAGTATGTATGGCATCACATTTACTGTTTCTTTTACCTTGGTTTTGGCCAACATCATCTTAAAAGGGAATGTCTATGATTGTGGGGAACTGCAGTTCTCTTTGGTTTATGTTCAGAAGCTCTGTGTCTTTTAATGCAGAAAGGTATGTTTGTATGTGGTTGAAGTTTAATTTGTCTGTAAGTTTTTATTCATTGTTTGAATTACAAGAGGGCGGCACGCTGGCACAGCAGGTAGTGTCGCAATCACACAGCTCCAGGGGCCTGAAAGTTGTGGGTTCGATTCCCACTCCGGCTGACTGTCTGTGAGGAGTTGGTGTGTTCTCCCCGTGTCCGCGTGGGTTTCCTTTGGGTGCTCCAGTTTCCTCCAACAGTCCAAAAACACACGTTGGTAGGTGGATTGGCGACTCAAAAGTGTGAATGTGTGTGTGTGTTGCCCTTTAAAGGACTGGCGCCCCCTCCAGGGTGTATTCCTGCCTTGCGCCCAATGATTCCAGGTAGGCTCTGGACCCACCACGAACATGAACTGGATAAGCGCTTACAGATAATGAATGAATTACGAGAGAAACTCATTTGTAACTCAAATTGTTAAGTTTTGTAGAACTTTTAGTCTGGTTTTACTTTCATGAAGTTAGCACACTACCAAATTTGGAGACATTTCAACCTTAAGTATTCTGGGACAGGAAAATAAGTCAATAATACCCACCTTATTAATATCCTTATCTAAGTTCATGATTTTTAAAAGTTAGGGGTATATTAATAGTCTAAAAATCTCCAGATGCCTTTTCCCTGCAGTGAGCAAAGAGAAAGAAAGTCTAGCATACTGATTTTTTTTTTTTTTTTACTGACACCAGGTTTCATAAACACATTAGACTGGTTTTGAGCATGCACACAGACTGGAGAGCAAACAATGAGGAAACATTCTCAGAAATTAATAAAAATTGTTTTTTTATTAAAATAGTGAATAACATAATATAACAGATATTTTCCACAATCGTTCAGTCCTACTAGTCATATAGTGTAATGCAGGATCCATTTATCATTCAACAAATCAGTGTGCTAGTGTAGCCAGAGTGTGATTGGTTACTGATGCCAACACTGGTACTGAAACCCTAAATATAAGAAAACACTGTTTTGAAATTTCCTTTAAAAAGGAGATTTTTAAAAGCTACTATGCTACAAGAGGAGCTGTTAATGAAGACATTCCTCTTATGAAGAGCATCTAAATGTAGGCCAGAGTGCTCAGACTACACGAATAGACCACATATATATTTACTTAATGTCTTCCTCTGATAATGTCAACAAACAGTACACTTTTTCCATACGCTTCATTTTTAAAAAGCAAACAACCTTCAGTCATCAACTGCACATGTAAATATCAATGTAGCGGCATATCTCTGTTCAAGGCAGAAAAAAGCAACTCCATAAAAGTGAATGGCCAAAAATAGTGGCTCTTCAGAGGTTTATAAAGAATACAGTCATGTTGTTGTTGTATTACTAAATGCTAAATTAAGTACATTTGCAAATACATTCATGTAAGTTAAAGACTAGATGTTGGAACATTTCTGTGAGAATTTGATGGCAAGTACTGAAATATGGCATATTGTGTGTAATTTCATTACACTAGTGATCCCAGTTCCACCGCTCCAAAACCCAATACCAATTGTCTAACACTGGGCATCATGCATGATGTCCTTAGTCTCACATGGGGCTGCATTTCGTTCCATTTCATTGCAAGCTTTTCTGTGCAGATTGAACCTCTGTGTCTGTAATGGATGCACCTTAAAATAGCTGCACTCACATTATGAGGGTTGTCTACAAACATTTGGAGACACAGAGTAACTGTGATTAAAAGGTAAAATTTTGCATAGTACTGCAGGGTGTTAAAGAGTCCTGGAGTATGAAGATGGCTGCCAAGAGTTGCCAACAAATGTTCTTCTCTTTGTGGGGCTGACCCAAAACCACCATCCAATACTGGATTAGAAAGTGTGCCTTGGCAGAGAGAAAAGCCTGGTACTTTTCCAAAAGCATTCTCAACTCACTACTTTTACTCCTCTGATGGCCTTCCTTGGGTCTGAAAAAAGAGGGTGTGGCTAACAAAAGCAAGATGGAAGGGTACAAGGGTAGTCACCTAAATGTTAAATGTTACAAAACCAGAAGGGACATACAATTTATTCAATTGGGATATGTAAACAATCTGCTGTGTAGTAGGCTATTAACAGAACTGACAGTTAGTGTTGAGGTGGCAGTTTGAAAGATACCACAGCCCATGTGTTTTGGAAGAAGCCTCCATTTGTCTCCACCTTCTCAGCTGCTTAAAAATGTGTGAAGGTTGAGGATCTCAACCTTTTCTACCTCATGCCCCCCCTGTTTGTAATTAGGAAGCGTAACAGCCCACAAGGAAACAAACTCCACCTTTTATGTTAAATATTTTTTCAGTCGTTTTTTCTGTTAGTCTGTTATAAGTGCTAACACAAAAAACCTTGCAAATTAAGGGCTGAACAATTATTCAAAAGATATATTGTCTATTTCCATGTAATCACACTAGCTAAAATGTGTAAAGACGTTTAACACTAGAACCGCAGAGCTCCAGTCATTTGATCGCTGGGGTGACCTATATCTAACCGGCCCTAAGATTAGACTGGCAGACCTCTAGATGGCACTTCCATGGCCCAGAGCTTGTGTAACCCTAGTGGGTGAAGTTGGCAATGACTACATTGAAGAGAATATTGATTATAAATAACATACAAACTAGCAAACACACAAATAGAAAATATAATTGTCCAGGGTAAAGTCATGTGTCTCAGAGTTGCCTAGGAGTTATAGATAGCACTACTACTACTGCTAATTATTCTATTCTGAAATGCATTACAATCCAGCAATATATGTGGTATGAGCTTCTGGAGGCCAAGCAGAGGGGCTTGCAAAACAGCTCCAGGTGCTTCTCACTGAGAGTGTGCCAACAGGTCATCAGGACCGAATGAACTGAGGACAGAGTCTAGGATACAGAGTATAGCACACTGTTTCCCCTCAATCCACATGGCCAAGTCCCAGCCTCCCTCTTGGCTCATTATGTCATCATGGATGCAGGCACGAGCATCAACCTGGTTTTAGCCAACTCCCTCTGCTCATCCTCTGGGAGCTTGTGCCACAATATATTGTTCAAGTCTTACGGTATTATATATATTCAAATGTTTGTAGGCACCTATTCTAATGTGTCATTTCAGCTACTTTAAATCGGAAACATTGACACTGACATGGCCCTTTAGAGTGGGGCCCTCTTGAGGTGCTGCACAAGCCTAAATTCATCATGCCTAATGTCAAACATTAGCAAGAAGGGTATAAAGCAGTGGAACTGTATTCTCTTGTGTAATTTAAAACTTACAAGATGTGTGGGAGTGGCGTTTGTGGTCCACAATTAATCATCACACATCTATACCTCACTCCACTAATGTTCATGAGATCCTCACAATAATGTTGTAACACCTAGTGTGAATCTTTCAAATAAGTGTGGAAGCCATTACTTCAGCAAATGTGGGAATATTATTACTCGTAATTTCAGAAGAAACACAGTTGAATTAATTGTTCACAAACCTATGGCCATAGCATGTAATAAAGTAATGCTAAACCTATGAAATGCTATATTTTTCTTGTCTTATTTTTCTTTTTATTATTATGTTTATTATATATTATTTAATTACCCTTAGTTTAATGCTGTTTCAAACAGCAAGGTCAAAAAGAAATGTGGGGCTAATTCAAAGCTGAACTGCAGTCAGAACAGAAGAGGAGCATAAAGGCGAGAACAGGAACGAGAGCCAAAATGAGCAGCTCCTCGCTAAGTGAGCATGTGTGAATTCTGAGGCCGTATATTTGGCTTAGACACTGTAGTTGGCCACCTGATCAGTGTGACAAAAAAAAACAGCTCTTACACACACACACACAAATAAATACGAATAGATATTTAGAGTTCTCACACTGGTAAAACCAGAAAGTGCAAGCCCCCTCAAACATCTGCATTTTATGGATAATGTATAAAAAGCAAGAATGAGATCAGTTTCTGACCCTCATTCCTTTCCACAGGTCAGAGGACACCTTGTAGTGTTTTGAACTTTAAATCTACTCCTTTTTCATTTTAGTAAGAGGTAAAGGCTTTGTTAACATGAAAGGATTTTTGCTAATACTCTAGGCACATTTTGCAACACTCAGCTTCATTCTGGACTAAAATTGATACTGCAGCATTATGACGGTAACATGCCATTTACATTTTAGCACCTCACAGCTATAACCCTGTTAATCGATGCAGACGCCTGTACCAGCCCAGCTGTAGCAGCCACGCATGTATGATATGCAGTAATAAGCTTCGAGTCTATTTTTTGCTGCTTGAATGGACAATATGTCCCTATGACCATGTTAAACATACTCCATACTGAACACAAAATTATCAACAGCAGACATGAGTTTGTCCAGCTAGATTTATAACAGAAGTGAATTCTGCACAACACCAACATGGAACATCAATCATTCTGGGGATTAACTGTTTTCTCTGGTTTGTTTGCATTCAGAAACTGAAGAAGAATATTAAAATATTGTTTGTATGTGGCTGAAGTTTAACTTGTCTAAAATTTTTATTCACTGTTTTAATTACCACAAAAACTCAAACTCAATTTTATAGCACTTTCAGTCTGTGTTTATCTTCATACAGTTGGCGGTCACACACATTTAGAGTCAGCTCCACCTTGAGTAATGACTACAACAAAAGCAAGTCAATATTACCTACGTACGGAGCAGGAGCAGAGCAAATTTCTCACTTCTTTACGTGCTTTTCAAAGATTGGAGTTTTTCTCGTGGTCCAAATGCCTCCAAATGTTGTCTCTCATAGCTCACCCAGCAAAGCACAGAGAGCTATGTCAGGGTGAGCAACACTGTTTTCACATTTACAGAGGGATGTGTACAAACACCTGAGTATTTTCCAGCCTGCAAATGGACCGAAAAGCTAGCAATGAGGAAAAAACCTTGGAATTTTATAAAAAGTGTTTTAATTCATTCATTATCTGTAACCGCTTATCCGGTTCAGGGTCACGGTGGGTCCAAAGCCTACCCAGAGTCACTGGGCACCATGCAGGAACACACTCTGGAGGGGGTGCCAGTCCTTCACAGGGCGACACACACACCTATGGACATTATGGAGTCGCCAATCCCCCAACCAACATGTGATTTTGGACTATGGGAAGAAACCCACACTTACACAGGGAGAACACACTAAACTCACAGACAGTCGCCCAGAGCGGGACTTGAACCCCCAACCTCCAGGTCCCTGGAGCTGTGCGACTGCGACACTACCTGCTGCGCCACCGTGCCACCTTAAAAAGCGCTTTGCTTTCTTTAATTAAAATCATGAACATTGCCTTTAACACTTGCTGATGAGTTCTGACTTCACAACTTGAAGAAAACCATCTCTACTGGAATATTTTTTACCACAGATCTCACTGATCAGTGGTCACAGTGGCAATGAACTGGTCGGCCAATCAGCCCTCACCTCCTGCCTCTACCTTTTCCTTCATCAGATTTCACATGGCCAAGTGTCAAGATAAATACTCCCCTGACACATGCGCACTCACACACACGCACAAACACACACACACACAGTCTTGTCTCCATGGTTTAAGAGGACATTACATAGACTTCCACTCATTTTGTGAACCCTAACCTTGACCTTAAGCTTAACCACTACTAGCACTAACAGATCTTCACCTTACAATGTAACAATTTATGTGATGGGGACATGACTTTTATCCCCATACAGACAACAAGTCCACACAATGAGGGTGTGTAAACAGATCTTGGTCCTCACAACATGCTGAATATCTAGACAACACACACACACACACACACACAATGACCCTGTACAGAGTAGCTCTGTGTGAATACACAAACACATACATATATATAAATACTTCACACAAGATCTCTCTCTCACTAGGCGTACACTAGTGGAGACTCCCTCAGCGATCTTAGGCCCTGTTCACATCAGGCATTAACACTAACATTGGGTGATCTGGTCATGAGGGACTACCAAAACAAATATCGTTTACTCCTGGAATTTTAAATGTGTCTCAAGTGACCACCATGATTGGAATTCTACATAATATCCACTGAAGGAAGCGCTGCACATACACAACTTCTCCACAGCATTAGTTTTCAGAGAGGTATGTCCTGGAAATCCTGCTCACTTTCCACTAAGACAACTTTCCGATCGTGTGGTCTGCTAGAAATGGGAGAGGAGACACTGAAAGAAACTAGGGCACTGACGCTGTAGATATGGGCAGTAATTTGGTGCAGGATGTATTTCCATTCACACTAAAGATGTGATGTAGCGTGATGCTTCCCAACCTATGATACATTGCACCCTATTCAGACTTATACTTAGTGCTGACCATTTAAGATTCAATCACCCAGGATGAATGTTAATGCCCAGTATGAATAGGGTCAGTACCACTTTATAATAAGACTACAATTATAAACGTTTAAAAATCTGTTTCTACAATGGTGATTAATTAGGTTGTAAACACCTTAAAGTCATTAATAATCATTTATAACACCGCTAAATAATAACATTTCACATGTTAAGGTACACCACATTATCATCAGTGTCTAAAAAGACATTCTATTCCAGATTAAATTGGTTTGTTACAGGGTTAAATTTATCAACAAATATGTGGTGAAGCTGACAGGGTTAATGTTGACTGATGACAAAGGAAGGTCATTATCCAGAGATCTGAGGTTTAACAGGGTTTATGGATGTGGGTTCACTATTTGGCAAACAGCAGGTCACTGTTGCACATTCTATGTATGTTTTATAAATGATAATTAACATTTTTGAATGCATTTACAACCTAATTAATAACCATTAATAAAACAGTTTGCAAACTATTTATAAGCCTTTATAAGTGTAGTCTTTTTCTAAAGTAGTAACACTTGGTGTTGATTTCCGCTGCATGGTACCTACTCAGCTCGGCATGCTTCAGCTTTACACAGTGTTGTGGTCCCTGGTACAAGTTGATTTTCTATTATAATGGCTCTCACCAAAAGTAGCTAATTTGGAAACCACAACAATGACAGCGATAACATTAAGTGTCATATACTCATTGGGTACTTGCATGGGGGGGGGGGGGGGGGGGATTGAACACAGCTCCGAACATCAATTCAGACAGAAAAGCTGTTTTCTTTCATTCCCTGTTGCGTTGCCTACCTCTCGCTGGATACATTTTTCGACGCCCAATACAAGGAGTGTTTGAACCTATGATCTGCCATTGTGAGTCAGAAAAAAAAACAAAAAGTAGAGTGATCTCTACTGTAGCGTGGATATTTTACAAACAGCTAGTTTGTGCTGGATGTCTGCATTTTGTCATGATTGACAAGTCACTCTGGCCAATCAACATTCATGACATGCAGACATGCAAGGTTCACATGTCACATTTAGTCAATACTCAGCTCGCCTGGAACCACAAGTGAGCAGGTAGTAAATAATTACCCTGTTCCAGGTACCAGGGACCACATTTGCCTAATGGAAAAGCAAAGAAGCTGAGTAGAGTCTCGCAGTCTCTAGTAGGTACCATGCAGTGGAAACATGCTTATAGTTAGTCAGAGAACCTGAAACAACACACAAAAGGCCAGTGACTAAAATTAATTTACCAAAATCGTCTTGTCCTGTCAGTATATATAGTTTTTTATCCATGATAGCTAGATAGATACAACCAAACAGCCTCCCCAACTGATCAAGTCCACAGGAGCTGCAGGACAGGAGATTTAAACATTAACTACCAATCATGTATTGATTTCCAATGGGCAGGATGGATATTGTGAGAAAAAATCCCTCCTGGCCTAAATATGTCACTGAATACAAAGAATGTGAGGCTCTTTACTGAAAGAGTCATTGTAAAACTGCTACACATAAGGGGAAGGATGTGTAAACGTCTGTTATAAGCCTCAAATAAAACATGTGAGGTGTATTTTACGAGCTACGAATGTCTGAGTTTAATCTAGAGCAGCCAGAAATGTGCAGTGTTAGCTTTCCACTAACATGCAGCTAGAAATTAGCATTATAATAAGGGTGTTTTTTGTCCCCATCTTTGACAGTTTTGACATTTATGGCCTGAGCTGAAGGCCTAGCACTAACCGTCTTGGTGCAGCACATTATTATAATAATTCCACATTAGGATTAGTTTGCAACATATTACAATTGAAATATACATTAAAATCCATCATAGGATGTAATTAAGTTTTTAATATCTGTGTAATAAAACAACATTTTTTTATGTTTAAACCTATAGCACAATCAGTATGGTAAAGGTTAATGTTACAAAAGTGATGAACACATGAATACCTACAGGAGATGAGAAACATTCCTGTATTTCATGTCATCTCTCTGTACTGAGAAATCCTGTTTTGTGAAATCCCCGCTAGACCAGGTGCCTTTAGTGCATACAGCAACACTCATTCACATACACATACACACACACGCTCACACTGTGAGACTCTCATTACTTAAGCGTATAGGATTACTTATACTCTTGTTAATGGCGCGTACTGTATATCCCCCTTGTCAAACACATCTCCAGCTCTGGTCTGGGGGAGTGGGATCGTGTTTCTAACACCTCGCACCACTCGAGGCATGCAACTGTGCCTCGCAGGCTCAGGTTTACTTTGTGCAGCAGCAGGGGGCTGCCACATAGAGACCCCACAGCAGCAGAACACATAATGAAGCAGTACACCACTGCAACAATCACCTGAAATCAGCAGTGAGAAGGGCCATTTTCTGTCTTTACTGGAATTCTGTGAAACTGCTTTGTAACAACATCAGTTGTAAAAAGCACTATACAAATGAATTTTATTTGATTTAATGAAGTTTTCCCAAAATGTACAGTAGTACTGTATGTAAAATGTTTACGCACCTTTAGTCACTCAAGATGCATGACACTGGCCCTATCACTGGGAGATGACATGTTTGATCCCCAGAGATTCCTCAGCCATCAGCCATCTCAGGCCAGGAGTCTATTGGTGCTTTCCACTGCATGGCATCGTCTCTACTCTACTCTACTCGGCACGACTCGACTCGCTTTTTCCTGGTCGCTTTTCAACCAGCACAGCTTCCCTGCTAATTGCTGTCAGTGACATCACAAAACCATGTCTCTAATGGGAACCACCAGCTTTGAAATCCACTACAACTGCGTGTTGCTTTGAGGGTTTTTTTGGACCGAACTAGGCTCTGTGCCTAGTTTCTCACAGATAAGCAAAGTTTTCCTTTTTGCCACCAATACAAGGAGCATTTGAACTTCTTCAAAATACCACACCATAATGTTACAATCTGCCATTGTGAGTTGGATAAAAACAAATATGTAACTTGCTGTAACTTGAGAGATTTTACAAATGACGAATTTGTGCTGGAGGTTTGCATTTCGTGGTGATTGAAAGATCTCTCTGGCCAATCAGTGCTCTGCTAGTTTACACATCATATTTAGTACTTACTTGGCTGGCTTTGTACCAGGCTTCAGCTGGGACTAAATAAGTGCCCAGTTTCAAGGACCAGGTACCAGATTTGGCTAGTGGAAGCGCAAAACAGCCGACCCAAGTTGAGTCGTAGGTTCCATGCAGTGGGAAAGTGCCAAAAGAGAAGGTTTGAGTTTTGGTTCCACT
This sequence comes from Hoplias malabaricus, assembly GCF_029633855.1. Taxonomy (NCBI): domain Eukaryota; kingdom Metazoa; phylum Chordata; class Actinopteri; order Characiformes; family Erythrinidae; genus Hoplias; species Hoplias malabaricus. The sequence goes on along the minus strand of NC_089815.1, from coordinate 20,877,445 downwards.
AAAGGTTTCTTTCTTTCGTTTGCATTTTAAAGAAAGAATTGCACTTTTCCAATGTTGTTGTACTAACAAATTTCTTCAGTTCATTTCAACTCCTTATGCTCTAAAGGGAGTTCCTCCTTGCCACTGTTGCTCACTTAGGGCTATGATCAGGAATTCTGCAAAGCTGCTTAGTGACAACACCAGCTGTAAAAAGCACTCTATAAATAAATTAGAATTGAATTGAATTAAGACAGCACAACTGGCCTCACTCTTTCTGGATGGGTACGATAGCCCACCCTCTCCTGCTAAAACTGGCCAATGTGGGTTTCTGTTAGTTTGTGTTAAAGTTCAGTTAGTATTAACAGAATTGAACGGTTAATCTTCTCCTCCAAGCCTGTTGAGCTGTTCAATCATGTTTTGTACACAGCAGTTCAAAACACTAGAGCAGGTTTAAACAAATACAGTGGCTGGCTTCACATAAATCGAGGATGCATGTTCTCTGACCTTTATTGGATTGGAGGAGACCTGGCTCGTGGGTGGAGCTGGCAATGACTAGAACTGCATTATTAAAAATAAACAACAACAACAAAAGCACCTTTCACTCTAGAGCCTTCATTTTGTCATTCGGAAAAGGGCAGCACATGTGGCTGTGCAACTATGATTTGACCACTTGAAACAACTGGGTCACTTGTTAGTAGTAATGTGGACATTCCCAAAAAAAAAAAAAACCCTGTCTAAACTGAACTAAGCTGTATATCACCCTAAAATTACAGCTTCAAAACCATTGTGGTGCCCCAATTACTTGTAAAAGGGAGTGCCCTGTTCTTGTTGCTCTGGGCTCAGCACTGTAAAAACTACACTTAGTAACGTCAGGACAGTGCTCTAAAAAAACTGACAAAAACTCAAAAAATCTGACCTGTTTTAATCAGATGTCAAAAACTCCAAAAACACATTAAATGTCTGCAGCCCACACTGAATGAAATGGGCTGACAAAAAAACTGCGTTCTCCATTAGGAACATTTGTGCATTTTTAGGAGCCACAGTGACGGTGATGACGGAGAAGGAGCCACGCAGAGTTCCTGAAGGATTTACTGCTCTCTGATTGATTCATCAACTGTTTGGCAACTCAGCAGGAATGAGAGTGTGGTACAAACAAATGCTATGTGTTTTCCAAGTTCAATATCAAAGACTGAAAAAACAATGGAACCAGAGGAAGTATGGGCCAGACATAAAAGACACTCTCCCTCTCCGTCTCTCTCGTACACTACGCACAAACACACACACACACACACACACACACACACACACACACACATAGCCTCCTTAGTAAAAAGGAAAACTTGCTGCAGGATATCCATCTTGGAGAAATCTCAGAGAAAGCGCTCTCTTGCTTTCTCTCTGTCTGTACTCTCGTGTGACTTTCTACACCCAAATATTCTCTGTGGTCAACAATGGACCACTAATAAGCAGTGCTTTGGGGATTGTTAACCCTTAGAGGTCCTATTTTATTTATAGATTTATAAATCTAGATTTATCACTGCTATACGGCTATTAGAGCTGTCACAATCAATTCATATGAGTAATAGTGTAATCTACTTATTTTTTATCCTTAATGAAGTAATCAATGTGCGTATATCATTATTTAAAAGCCAAAATAGTTATGCAAAACTGAACAGTAACACTTACAAAGCACAGAAAGCTAAAAGTCTAAGAGTCTTGCTTCAAATTAAAACAAAAAAAAAGATACACAGTGGTCAGCCATATCGTTAAAGCCACCTTTACATTCAGGGTCCTTTTTTTCAGCTCGACTTACGTTACACACAAAATCTACACCCCCTAACCCCATCACGTCAGCGTCACTGTAGCGCTGAAAAAGATTCTAACAAAGTATACAGAATAACACAGTTTTTGGGCTACAGTCTGTAATTGTAAAACAACAAAGTGCTCCTATACGGTCGGTGGAGCACAAAAAATGGAGAATGTCTGTTGAAACAAGCAGGCGGGTTTAATGTAATGGCTGATCAGTTCATTAATTTGCAACTTGTAACAGCAAATATTTGATATGAAATAATGTATCATCGCTGTCCAATGGGAAATATGTATCTCCATTTTTCTCATATTTTAGTTTACAACCTCATTTGAATACAGCAGCTGGCCTTAATATTGTGTGAAATTTTCACAAAGAATGGACCAAAAGATTTTTAATTATTTTACATTGAAATCTAAGGTGTTTCCTTCTCCGGTAAAGTTGCTATTGTTGGAGATACATATTTTTCATTGGACAGCAATGACATATTAAAATGCATTACTAAGATCGGACTAATGAAGATTTCCTCTCTTTCAATGATGCTCCCAAAAGTGTCTTGATCATTAATGGCTCCCCCTTGTGGAGAATTGTCAGACTGCTAAACACAGCTGTATGATGACATCAGGACACTCTGTTTACTATACAAATGACAGACTAACCACAAAGATGATTTGTGGAGACATTGTTTGCTCAAGTAATCTTTTAATCAAGTAATAATGGCAGCACTGTTATAGTATTTCAAGGCCATTCCTGTGTAATATATATAGTCCTTTCCATAATTAGCTATGTATTTAATGATATTAATGCATTTTAGTCTGTGTATTTACAGACTTGAGACACACTTTGAGACAGACAAAAGAAATGACAAAAATGTGGTTAAAAACAGACTTTTTCTTGTCCCCTTTTGTAATAAAACATTGTCTTCTACTTGAACATGACCATGATATAGTCTGAGAATGCAGGCTCTGCTGTGTAAAAGAATGAGCCAGTATGAATGAGAGGGAGAAGCAGTCTAATCAATATCGGATTACTGCATTATTGTGACAGCTATGGTTTGGAAGGGTTAGGATATTTCATGCAGTCGCTTGCCGAGACTGGTCTAATTGTTCCACCTCGTCTCGGGCCAGTCTGGCTGCGGCTCACTGAGGCACACTGAGCTCCAGTGAGACTGAATTATGGATCCTCTGTGGTCTCTGGCAGAAACACATCAAACACACCACTAACCCACACGCTTTCAACACACACAACTGATAACAAGTCAGCCTGCTGTGACCGGTTCCCCTCCTTTCCATGAACTCCACTCTGCACCATTCGCACAGGGTTATTGTACGAAGTAAAACAAACACACACACACACACACACACACACACACTGCTATTCCGCCCACACAACTTAAAATAAACTGGCTCTTGAGGACACCTGGGTGCAGCTGACAGGGCTGTGTGTGTGTGTGTGTGTGTGTGTATGTGTGATTGAAAGCCCCTGAAGAGAGACATCTCTCTTTCTCTCTCTCACCAATTGTTTCATGTGTCTAGTCCCTCCTCTTACAGCTTGCTCTCAGTGATACAGAGAGGTGTGTGTATGTGTGTGTGTGTGTGTAGCATGAGTGAACAAGGACAGAGAGAGAGAGAGAGAGAGAGAGAGAGAGAGAGAGAGAAAGAGAGAGAGAGAATATAATAAAATACACTGTGGGCATAGGTCCAATCCTGAAGGATGCTTTGGTTCATTTGCTGATTAGAATAAAGTCTTTGATTAATATTTCATTATTTACCTCAAGCTGACTATTAACCCTTAGGTGTCCTGGACCAGTTTCCCCAGACTAAGATTAATTTAAAAGAATTTCTACTGGTAATTTCACACTGACACTGAAATTTAATCCATGATTGGGTTTAATCCACATGTAGGAACTCAAGACCTGGAGAAATTACTGCCATTTTGTTTTATAACTTCAATGTAATTACACAGCTAGACGATTCATTTCATCATTAGTTACTCACAAAACTGCAGTTATGCTATGGTCAGTGTATATTCTGATCTTATCCCTTATCTCTTTTTCTTGATAACTTCAACAACTCAAATATTAAACCAAAAAAGAAAAAAACTAATAAATAATGCTAGGAAAATGCTTATTTGGGTTAAAGCCATTCTGCTGCGTGAATCTGAACTTCAGCAAGGTTCCTCCTCCTCCTGAAAGATCTCCTTCACAAAAATGGTCCTTTAAAGACCAGACAGGTTCCTCGGGAATGGATTTCTTTCATGGCTTCGCTCCAAAGAAGCTTGTTTGTAGTGTAATTACTGCGTAATATGCCTTAGGATGTGGACATACAAAGGAACCCTGAGGGGGCTTTAATCAGAGACTTTATTAGTCTTGAATAAAAGCGGCTAAACCTGCTTGTTAAAAAATGAAGAGCCTTCAGTGTGTGGACGGTTCAACGTGGACCATGTTTTTAAGCGAAATTCAGCTTAAGATCCATTCCATTCACCTTCAGTCTAAACCAACACCATAACTTTCAGCAGATCACTTCTTCACAGTCCAATCCTCTGTAGATCACCTACATTGTGCAGTGTGAATAAACTGCAACGGTAAATTCCGTACGGCCGTATGATATCTTGTTCTGCATGAGGCAAAAGAAAAAGTGTGCTGTACTCACCGGGTGTCTGCCCTGTGGGTACATGGTCAGTGAAGAAGATGATGAAGGGGAAGATGAAGAAGAAGACAGAGTGATCGGAGGGGGGTTAATAGTCAGTGGACTCCCCCTGTCCTCTCCGAACCTCAGAGGAGGATCTGTCCTGGACGGGACAGAATCCAGAACCCCTCAAAGCTCCAAAGCCTGGAGCTTCTGCTCCACGGTCACTCAGAGCATCTGATGACGATGTCCAGAAAAGAAGGTCAAGAAAACAGATCTTATACTTCCACTTCTGACTGGATTCCCCCTTCTCTCTTTCTCCTTTGGAGTGGGGGGAGAGACGTGCTCTAAATTCTTCTCACCTCTCTTTCTCTCTCTAACTCTCTCTCTTACGGGTGAGTCTCAGTGAAGCAGTGTGAGGTCCGAGGAATCACATCCAGCCGTCCCTTTCCTCGTCCTTCCTCAAAACGCGGCCAACGAGCCGCGAAAACAAACGCACACCTCCATCCGGAGCAGGCTTGCGGAAAAAATAAATAAAAAAACTCCCTCCTCCTGTAACACACAGGGACAGACCCGAAACTGAAAGGCTTTCTCTTTTTTTCTTCCTCCCCAAAGCCAGACTCTGAAAGAAGAAGGAGGGAGAGAGAGAAATAGAAAGAGACAGAGAGAGGAAGAGAGAGGGAGAGAGAGAGAGAGAGAGAGAGAGAGAGAGGGAGTGGGAAAAATGAGGGTGAGTGAGAGAGCTTTGTTTTTAATCTAAATCTCTAGGAGGGAAAGAGAGAGGGAGGAGGAGGAAGAGGAGGAGGAGGAGGAGAAGAATGAGAGAAGAAGAAAAAAAAAACAGGAAAGCAGGAAAGAACAGCAGGTCACTGGAAGATCCAGCAGGCTTTTCAGCAGCGAGCCCTAGACTGTAATATATTGTGCCTGTTGGCTTCAACACAAACACGACAGCCTGCTCGAGCTGCGCTTAAGGTGGCGCAGCAGAGATACAGAGAGGGAGAGGGAGAGAGAGAGAGAGCGAGAGAGAGAGAGAGAGCCCGCGACAGCGAGTGAGAGAGAGAGAGAGAGAGAGAGAGAGAGAGAGAGGGAGAGAGAGCGCAATAGCCAGTGAGCTGACCAATACACAACCACATGTGTATTATATATGGAATGACAGCTGTTTAAAGTAATACAGTCTACACACTGACAGTATCATACACACAGACACATTTACACCACACATAAAATAGAGAGAAAGAAAAAGAGAGAGAGAATAGAAATGATAACAAATATTTATAGAGTCATAAAAACACAGACATAAAAGGAAAGATACACATTGACACACATTGATTCAGAGAAAGAAAGAGAACTAAGAGACAGACAGAGGGAATGCAGAGAGAGAGAGTGTGAGAGAGAGAGAGAGAATGCAGAGAGAAAACGAGAGGGTAAAATGCAGTGAGTCGAGAAAGATACTGACATAAAAAGAGATAGACAGAGAGAGACAAAGTGGGATACAAAGAAAGAGAATATAGACAAGGTGAAAACAGAGTGTGTAAATATTTGGGACAGAGAGAGAGACAGATTAACAAAAATAGAGAGAGAGAGAGAGAGAGAGAGAGAGAGAGAGAGAGGAAGACAAGAATTATAATAATATTTATAGAGTCATAAAAACATAAACATATGTCTAGGAAGATTGACACGGGGAGAGAGAGGAGATACAATAAGAGAAAGACTACTAAGAAAGAGAAAAAGGATAGTGATTGATGGAGAGAGAGCGAGAGAGAGAGAGCATAGGGTTTGATAGAGAAAGTGCAATAGAAAGAAAGAGAATACCAACAAGGAAAAGCAGAGAGATAGACAGATACACACAAATAAAATAACAGACTGAGTGAGTGAGATGGAAAAAGAGAGAGAGTGAAAAAAGGAAGGACGGAATGAAAGAGAGAGAGAGATGAGATGAGAAATGATTCAATTTGCAAGCAATTCTGTGAGAGCATTCTGTGTATCCATCCTCACGTTCTCCGGCGCTGCCTGTGATAGATGAAGGTTTATTTGGCCTTTGAGAAATAAAGTGGGCCGCTTTTTATCTTAATGACTCTGGTCATGATTGCAACACTGACGGCCTCGACTCATCCGTAACCAGCTCTGCCTCGGACCCATAAACTCACCTCCCACCCACATCAACTTCTTAACTAATCACCCTGCAAACGCATGACAAGCTGGAAACATTCTCTCGCTCTCTCTCGCGCTTTTATCCTGAGCAACTGAACTAACTCTATCTCCACCATTCACGCAAGCCTGCCTCCCTCCCATTATTCTCTTTTTCTCCCTCTCGCTCTCCTTCTCATCTCTCCCCGAGGTATTTTCCCGCCAGTCATCCCGCCATCCACGATCCCTCCCAGGTCAGGGATTGCCCTAATCAGCATTATCTAATTGTGAGGATTAGGCAGGTAATTATTCACACAAGCCTCCCTGTGCCACTCGCCGATGGAGCACGATAATTACCGCCACTGTGTTCAGGCTGCCACCAAGAGCTGGGGAGGGAGGGCCACTCCAGGGCCACCCCCCAAAAACACACCGTTCTCCTTCTCCAGCTTCTCCATCCTCTTCTTCCTACCTGGGGTCACCTGGGCGAAGAGAAACAGCGTTAAACCCATATGATACGGCCCAGTGTCCACTTAAATCCTTAAACCTTAAAGCCATGTGTGCACTTCAATCCCTTTTTCATAACGGTGAGGTGTGTAACACATACACTGTCATCGAAACCGTGATTCTCCGATTTAGTCCTTGCTCCTTTTCATTTCACACAGGGCCAAAGGTTCAGGAAGTGCCCCAAAAAATTATTTAGAAAAAAAAAACAACTGATCAAATGTAAAATTAATAATGTCCTACCTTTTCCTGAACTTGGGAGACACTGTGTTTGCTTTTACTGTGATAATATACGTTTTCAGAAGTGTCTGGGTTTACTATGTGTGTTCTATCACAAGCTCTCAAACAAAATGAGACTTTAAAGTCAAAATTCAAGTTAGTATCCATTGGGTGTGTATGACAAAAGCTTGCCCACTTAATTCCCACTCCTATGCTTTTAAAGAACCAAATCCAAGTGTGCTACCAACCAGAAACTGCAAGCAAATGTGGACCATTTGGTCCTGGGTTGAAACTGAGAATCTCTGGACTCTCTAAACAGCAGCAGGACAAAAAGACAGATACATTGACAAGTGATTTATTCTGAACAAGGCCATGGAACCAGGCGAAATGCAATGAGGGACACAGCTGAGTCCCAGTTGTTGACATTGTTAATGCCTATCAGTCTATTTCTAGACCCCCACTAAAGACTGATGCTTTTGCACTGATGTTAATGTTTTAAAAAAAATGAATAAAGCTATAGAGAAAAAAAAAATCAGATGATCTAGTCATTACTAAATGAGTGTCAGTCCCCACAAGACCACAGCCTTTTATCTTGATGTTACTCAACTGGCAAAAGACACAAGATAAATAAAAGATGATAGTGAAGGGTCAAATGAATCCCGATGATCCATTTCTGTCTCACTCGTGACCCAGTAAAGCATGCCGATGCACTGCTAGAAAGGGCTACAAAACTACGGACTCAAAATAGCCTTGAATCACCATTTTTCCTCCTCATCTCCTCTCACCCCACCTTACGTCTGCCATCTCCAGAGCTTCTGTGGCCTAGTTTACATCTGAAGACGTCTGGCATCTTCTCAACTGCTTCGGAGGAAACAGAGGGACCTGAGAGACGGTGAACTGAGGTAAAAGTCTGGAGGAACGGCTGCAAGATGCTGGAATATGGTAATGGTTACATGAAATTATATATAAATCAGCATAAATCATGTTAATAAGTTAGGAATATTGATGCTAATCAACACATAGTCCCTTACTCTCAATAGTACAAAGGAAAGGAACATTTTAAAACTTGAAACAGGCTAGATGGTTTTGTTTCTTGAAAAGGCCCCAAAAAGAATCAGACACTTTGAAGCCCCTTGCAATGTAGCACGTTTTTTTTTTTTTTTTTTTTTTTTTTGGGCGGGTGTTTCACAGGTTTTCTCTGATATCTGAAATATCCATGAGGACCAGAAATATTAAAAGCCCTTAAAACTCATCTATTCTCATCAAAATAGTTTATTAAGAAATTATTTCCAAGCACTAAAATCCTTTTATGCCTCAGAATTGGCTTAATGTAAATCTACACCATTTCTTTTAGCATGTGTGGATTATGAATATGAAATTAGGTCCCGCCTCTACCTCCATCCACCCTTTGGCCAAACACCTGCAGCTAGAAAAATTCAATCCTGCAGTTTGATAGGATTGGTTCCTCGGGTTAATTACATAAGAAACCGCAACTGTCTAAATCCATCTGTTTGAGACACCACACGAACTTACTAACAAAGTTAAAACATGATTTAGAGTCATAAGGAATCCTTTGAAAACTGCTTAACACAACTTAAAAACTTACAAAACAACTTACAAAATACAAAACTGTGGTTTAAACGCAAAGGCACCTTAACTGAACCATTTCAATCTCTCCGACAAAACAAGCAAACTTTAAAAATTGTGATTCCAAACTTTTGACCGCTAAGAACACCGCTTGTGTGGCGAGTGCTGTTTTACTCCAAACCTAATCTTTCTTTTCTTTAATTTTTGCTTAAGAAAATGACGGAGTTGTGAGAGTTCATCAAATATTAACACAGCAAAACGCCTCAGAGAAAAGCTTCATCATATTTCCGCTACTTAGCGCTCATCTTCCCCGTTCCACCTTAAATGCAGCAGTGGTCGGCATCTCATTTCTGATTGGCTGGAACGAGCCGCGCTCTCTGGCCATTCAGCGCACGAAGAGCCCCACGTTGGGTCTTGGCGTCACAGAGAGTAACGGACCAATCGGAGCGCGGGGGGCTATTGACTGGCTGCAGGCGATGGAGAGGGAGGTGTGGAGGTCTGTGGGGATTGTGGGCATTGAAGTTCCAATTATTCCACCCCCCTTCCTCTTTTTAGCCCCCCCATACTTTAAATCTCCCCCCCACCTACCCATACCAAACCTCACTGTCAGTCACGCCACATAAATGCTCAGTAAATTCTGCTGTTAATTTCAGGCTTTACCTGCGCTGCCTGCTCCACTCTCACACTGAGAAACAGTACACACTGGCTGCTGAGTCTTTTCCCCTCAGATAATGAACCCAAATCTCTAAACACTCCCTCTCTGTGCCATGTTTTTACATTTCTAAAATCTAATTCTTGTCTGTGCATGTCAACTTAAGGATGCTTGTTTAATTTCTCTCGTTTTATGGATTTTAAACTGATAATCTTTCACACACTCGATGATGAAATGCATCTCCAGTTAGTCTGAGTGAAACCCACTAGCTATGTGGCGCAGATTATGCAAATAAGCTCATACACAACAACCAATCACACGTGTTGTTCCTCATTTTCTCAGTTTGGCAGACAACATATTGTAAGCAAAAACACTTCTTATAAAATTCAGAAAATGTTTCCTCACCACTTCCTAGCTCTCCCGTCTGTTTGCATGCTGGAAACCAGTCGAATGTGTTTACAAATCCCCAGTGTCAGTAAACGAATGAAAAAACAAAGTGGCTCAGTCAGCCAGGTGCTCTGGTTTCTTCCCATGGTCCAAAAACAGTAGATTGGCTCAAAAGTGTCCATAGATGTGAGTGTGTGAATGTGTGTTGCCTGCAAAGGACTGGCGCCCCCTCCAGGGTGCGTTCCTGCCTTGTGCACACGTCTTCCCTGTTGAAAACAGTATGGTTCAAAATCTAAAAATCTTGCCATGCACATTTCATTCCATACACATTCATTCCATATACATTTCACAAACGGAGCTTAGACCCATAATTATTCATTCATTCATTATCTGTAACCCTTATCCAGTTCAGGGTCGCGGAGGGTCCAGAGCCTACCTGGAATCATTGGGCGCAAGGCGGGAATACACCCTGGAGGGGGCGCCAGTCCTTCACAGGGCAACACACATACCCTCACACATTCACTCACACACTCACACCTACGGACACTTTTGAGTCGCCAATCCACCTACCAACGTGTGTTTTTGGACTGTGGGAGGAAACCGGAGCATCCGGAGGAAACCCCTGCGGACACAGGGAAAACACACCACACTCCTCACAGATGAACCCACAACCTCCAAGACCCTGGAGCTGTGTGACTACGACACTACCTGCTTCGCCATCGTGCCGCCCCGACCCATAATTAATTTTACTTTAAATTTAGTTAAGTATGATGGACTATTCACACACCATTTTTCAAAATTTTAGATGCAGCATTTCACGGGCCTGGCTTTTAACTCACACACTCACAGGAATTACACTGCAAGGGGCGCTATTTCACTAACAGTCATATATTTTGCTTCATATCAATGAAATTTGATGCTCTTCTTACTTCCTTCCACTAGCATATTCCATTGTTTACAAGATTTAGAACCATTAATCTGCAATGTTGATCACTACTGCCACACTATGCGCTTAACATATTTTAACAAGACAGCGAATAACAACAAAGTCAAGATTAAACAAACTGCCACTTTAGATATTTTATAATACAAATAGTGAAAGCTGCTAAAGGCTACTGAACTAAACTACATACATTATAAAGGTGGAGATGACAGTTCATTTCCTGAACAAACTATTTTGTTTGTGTGTAATTTGAGCCAAACACTTTTTAGCCGTTTGTTGTTGGTTTTTCATTTTTCGGTTTATTGGTCTCCGTCCATTCAGAGAAACGGAAATAACTGCCCAGGGGTGTTACTAAGATGGCCAATGAATGGGCAGACTTTCCCTAAAAGAATCTGGTCAAACAGAGGAGAAACTCCAAGCTCAATGCTCAGCTCTGAACCGATGGTGTAGTGATGTGAGGGTTGAGTGGTGTCATTTAGTGGGTGGAGTCTTCTTCATATTCAGAACAGCAGTGGGGGGAGTTAAATGCTGCCTTCCAGTGGTGTCAGAAACACTGTACATCACAAGATGAGTGCACACAAATATCACCACACACTTGTGGTTAACACAAACTCTTTTGTTAATTGGTTTGGTCGACTGAGGGTGTTTTTGGTTTTCAGCTACCGCACAAAAGCACTGCGGGAAACAATCTTTTTAATGGCCAACCATAATCCACCTGAACACATGTAAGTAAAAACCTCAGAGGAGGACTTGGTGCAGTTAATATAGCATTGTGGGTGACAATGCTGCCCTTGACACTACACACTACAGTTTGATTCCCAATTTGGACAGCAGCACTACACTTTACCTAAATAGTTCTTAGGCAAGAAATGTAATACTACATTTGTCTACATCTGTAAGATTATTAAATTATTATAAATAATTCTGGATAAGAGCATTATATAAATAAATATTATATTATTATTTATGAAGCACAAATACCTTCAAAATTAGTGTGTTTGGGGTGAGAGTTGGAACTGGTGTCACTTCTTTATTCTAGACTACACTGATCTGGATTTTCTCTTGGAAAGAGAAAGCAAGGTCTGTTTTGAGAGGTGTGGTCACTGCACACTGCACATCAGATCTGATCTGAGCCATGTGACTGTACAGTCACCTCACCACCTGTCACAGAGAGTGTGTGTATGTGTGTGTGTGTGTGTGTTTATTAACAGCCACAGCCACCCACACAGAGTGAGAGTGTGTGAGAGAGAGAAAGAGAGAGATGTGAGAAGAGAGAGAGAGAGGGAGAGAGAGAGAGAGAGAGAGAGAGAGTGAGAGAGAGAGGGAGAGAGAGAGAGAGAGAGAGAGAGAGAGAGAGGGAGAGAGAGAGAGAGAGAGAGCGAGAGAGTCTCCCTGTCAGTGAGTATTGATTGCTCTGATAGATAGGGTCTACTCCCTAACCAAGCTTAGAGCCCACTGCTCCTCTGCTGTCAGCCCCCTGTCCCCCTCCTGCTTCTCACACTTGTTGGAGTATCACATGTTTGCTCTGTCTATCATTTACATCCATACCATATAGCAAACTGCAGTATTTCCCACCTCTAGTCTCCCACAGACCCCACCTGCACCACACACTCTTATGTCTCCTCGTATAAACTAATGATCACATTCTCAAACAGATGTGTTACAAGGGAAAAGATAAGCACCAAAGCATGTTTTTCAGTTAGTGGGATCAGATTAGATCCAGAGTCATATAGTCCTACTGGACAGTGGGCAATGGTGGCGCAGTTAAATCCAGTTTAAACCAGCTCATAACACATCTGTGATGAGTTAATTTTCCAGTGAAGCTTTCCAGTGTGTTTTCACTGAAAAACTGGAAAACCTGGAACTTGATGCTTGTAACACAGTCCAAAAATGTTGAGACAGATGTAAAATACAGAATATTCAAGATGCGTTTGAATTTTAAAGTATTCCTTAATAAGCAGGTAAACTGGTTACAGGGGAGAGTATCATTTACAAAGAAAGTTTCTGACAAAGGCTTATCCCCTGCAAGCAAAGGCAGGCTCACCACTTAGTGCCAAACTTTGTGAGAGAATTGTTAGACACTTCAAAAACATTTGATCTGTTCAATACAAATTTTCAATATATTTCACGACAGTTATATATAATACTGTAAAGAGATTGAGGTAATCTGGTGGACAATCTCTGTCTCTGTAGATATGCATGACCTTTCAGCCCTCAGACAACATGGAATAAGAATCTGTCATGCTGCCATGATAAATATAGTCAAATGGGCTTGGGAGAACTGTGAAAAACTCTTGTGACAAACCATAGTCCACTGCTACATCAAGAAATGCTTAAAATTATATTATACTAGGACAAATTCATACATAAATTCTGTGTGTGAATAGAAGCTCAGGCTCAACCCAGATAGTCCAAAAGACAGTAGAAATGTATGCTGTGATCAGAGGATCACAGCATGGATGACGGGCATAAGTGAGAACGCTCTGATGATGTGGACGTGAACATTGGGTTTTTAGAGACGTATGCTGCCAGTCAAGGCAACCTAATTCTGAAGAAGTTTGTGGTTATTTCAGCAAAACAAGGCCAGACCACCTCATTCTGTATGTGCTACAAGAGCATGGCTTCGTCGACATAAAGTGTGTGCTTAACTGACCTGCCTGGAGTCTAGTTCTCTTATGGTGCAAAATGAGTGAGAGAACCAGGCAAAGACAACCGTCTGTTGATCAGGCAAAAATGCACAAATAGTCCACTTTGCAAAATGTAATAATTGGTATCCTCAGCTCCAAAATGATTAAACAGTGTAATTAATAGGCAAGGCGATATAATACAGTGGTAAAAATGCCTCTGTTCTAAACTTTTTGGGGTGTGTTGCAGGAATAAAATTGTAAATGTAAATTCCGTCAAGTTGATCAGTGAAAATATTGGAAATCATTTCTTTGTGATTTTGTCAGTTATATAACGCTTAAGAGACTTAACAAATCACAGTCTTGTTTTTATTGCATTTTACACAATTTCAAAACTTATATCTCATCACATTGGAGGATACTAACACAGAGAATATATTCCCATCCTTTAAAGGGGCCTGTAACATGGTCTTAATTAATAAATCATGATGTGTGGTGTAGTTGTAGACGTGGCCTCATCTATATCGAGTTCAACTGCAATGGAACACTGGCTTGTGTTTGAGCTCTGAGCAAACATTTCTTTAGCTGCTAGAAATGTCTTTTTCAGCTCAGCTGTGCTACGTGTCATATACTTAGCAGTTGGGAAGCCAGGGAACTGGTTTTTAATTCACTCATGCATAATCACTCAGTCACTCTCAATTATGCAAATACGTACAGTCACTCATGCATTCTCACTCAATCAAATATGTACTCACTCAGTCACACACATAAATGCTCAATACCGTACATACTTGCTCACTCATGAATGCACACATAAATACTCATTTACTTACTTACTAACTCACATACATACTCACCCACTTACAAGATCATTCACTCTCTCACATAACCACATCTCTCCCACTCACCCTTTCTCATTTATAATCACACTTTCGTGGGTAGGAACTGCACCAAAATGGGCACTGTTTTTATATTCTCACCCACATCAATAACACTTTGCGCATACTTGTTTCCTTTTTTATTTTCTTTACTCTCTCGTTTTCTGCTGGATTTTATCTCCTTTTATTGGATTATCTCCTGCTAACACAACACAAGACAGCAGCTTAATGCACCAGAGGAGAATGCAAACTGTCCACATCTGTCACATCATCTGAAAGATGCTTATGCTGATGAGCACTGTGAGCAGAAAATATGGGTGAAGAAGGTTATACTACTCACCCAGAGTGAGGCCAACTGGACTCCCTGGATTCCCTAAAATATACTGAGGACAATTTTGCATTCATAAGCTGTTTCAGTGTAAGAAATGTTCTAAATTACTAGTGCTATCCTACTTGCAGAGGTTGTAAAAGTAACATGAGAGAAGCAAAGTAAGAACTTTCTGTACCACTGACCTCATACGACTCAGATTATGTCGTCCAACTCAATACAGTGAGGAACAGAAGCAGAACCAGCAGAGATTTCTCTAGCCCCCAGTGATATTCATTTCTCAAACACAATGTAGTCATCCCAAATTTTCGATCAACTCCCAACACATTAAACATCTTACCACTGTTCTATACCTGAATCAGTACAGAGTTTGGGGTGTGTGGATGTAAAGTTTACAATCACTGATGATATTTCATACCAGTACAGGGCTGTAGATCTCTGTAGATTCTCTCTTTTATATGGGGTGATTGGTAGTTTTATTTCCAATCAAATCAACCATGTCTGTGTTACAGGTGAATTTCACTGAACACATCTGATCATCTGATAATTTTTAGTCCTGTTTGGATGCAAATTTTTAAACGGTTTAACAGGTAGATGCACTGAATAAAATAGGAATTTGGGCACTGCTGTGAACCATATTTAGCCTCTGAGTGCGCCTTCCCATAGATACTCCCAGGAAATATATTTTGAGCATTCATTCATTATCTGTAACCGCTTAACCAGTTCAGGTTCGCGGTGGGTCCAGAGACTACCTGGAATAATTGGGCGCAAGGCGGGAATACACCCTGGAGGGGGCGCCTGTCCTTCGCAGGGCAACGCAGACACACAGACATTCACTCACACCTACGGACACTTTTGAGTCGCCAATCCACCTACCAACGTGTGTTTTTGGACTGTGGGAAGAAACTGGAGCACCTGGAGGAAACCCACGCAGACACAGCGAGAACACACCAACTCCTCACAGACAGTCACCCGGAGCGGGAACCAAACCCACAACCTCCAGGCCCCTGGAGCTGTGTGACTGCAACGCTACCTGCTGCGCCACCGTGCCGCCCATATTTTGAGCAATGAAACAATATCAAAATGGAAGACTAACTGAATCAGTTTCTTTGTGCATGTGTTAAAAGTTTTCCACACTTCACCTGGGAAAGCATTATCGGTGGAAGAGGGAAAAACATAATAAAAACAATGATAAAAGGGAGATCACTTCGCTGATTAAATGACTGATTATAATCAGCTGCAGGTATATAACATTACTTTTACATTCATATAATAAAATATCATTCGAGAACTAGAACCTTGCTCGTGATCATGTGATAATGGAATATAATATGGGAACTAGAAACACTGACTTCCTCAAGTTTTTCATTGCCGTCCAGATGTGGGAGTTTTATCACAAAGGAGCCATGTAAAATCTTTATTACAAATGTCCCCCTGAAAAACTAATCCAATCCAAATGGGGCTTATGCCTTGGATCACCAGACTGCAACCACTTGCGTATTGCTTCTGAATCATTCCTTATCAGACACATGTATATCACATTTATATTTAAACGGATGGTATTTGGCAGATGTTCTTATCTCACAATTACAATTTTAATGATGATACAGATGTTCAGAGTCTTGCCCATAGAACTCATATTGTAAGTGTGTCTGCCTAAGCTGGGAATTGAACCCTAGTCTGCTGCATCTAATGGAGAGCTCACTCTGCTACACCAGCGATCTATACAGTCTGTCCTTGCTCTTACTGCAAAGTCATATATTCACTGCTGTAATTAAGGATGGTAACGCACACAGAGTGTGGCCTCTTTTCCTTCCATCAGGGTGGGATCATGAAAGTCGTTCTGAGGATTATTCAGGTGCTGTAGGAATGAGGTGGTGTGTGTGTGTGTCAGTGTGTGTGTGGCTGTGCAGCTCTTATTAAAGGCTGGGGTTTTATTTCCTGTTGGAGTGAGTGGGCCGTTTGTGGGGAAAAAAAGTCATCATGCCACATTTGCAGCGCTCCAGAGAAAGATCAAACACAGCTCGGCCAGACAGAGTCATCTGCCCAGCCTGCGTATGTGTGTCTATGTGTGTGTGTTGTTAAATCACAGGCAAAACACACACAGTAGTATTTCTTGTATGTCCCAACAAATGACACTAGCAACATTCATGGACCTGATGTGTGTGTATGTGTTTCTCAGTGTGGACTGATGGCTTATTTTTCTGTTTGTGTATTTCTACCTTCTTCTGTGGCAATGAGCTGCTGCTCAGTTAAAGGAATGTGTGTTTCTGTGCAGAGAGAAGACCAATCAGTGCTTGCCTCCTTTAGCCTGAAGGTCCAGGCCTCTGTGAGCACAGTTCCAGGGCTAGACCTATTCATTAAGCTAATGAGAGCGCTGGGACTAGGCTTCCTTTCACTGGAAGCCTAATGCTGATCTAGGACCAGCTTTATCAGCTGAGATGGAGCTTTTAAAGAAGCAAAGCACCCCCGTGGAGCGTGTAAATGTCCCCCTTCAATCACTCACTCACATTTAGCAGGCTTAGGATTTACCACAAGGGGGAGCTTTTGCTACTGTATTAGCAAGGTTTCCACTATATTCCAGTGTATGGATTTGTCTGCCTTTTGCTGCAATAACTGCCTCTACACTTCTGGGCTTTACAGTAAATGGTGGAACATTACAATGAGGATTTGATGGCAGTCAGAACAGCACCAGTGGGCTCAGGTTATGATGCTGGATGATTAGTTCTTGATCAAAATCACTATTCCAATTCATCCTAGAATTATTGGATGTCTCCATCACTCCAGAGAATGCAGTTCCACTGACACACAGCAAAAACAGTCCTGGAGTCAACGCTCATGTGCAGCTGCTCCAGAGTGCCCCATTTCATCTTGTGCTTTTCATTTGATTCTATATAAGCTGTACATATGCAACAGAATATATGTGATCCAATATTCCGATTCATTTTTGAAAACATTTAATTAATTCATTCGTCTTCTGTAACTGCTTCATACTGACCAATGTCACAGTGGAAAAAGATTTTCCTTTTCCTGGAATACTGTTTTCGATTGTTATTCATTCCCAATAACAGCTTATCCTGTTCAGGGTCATGGTGGGCCCAGAGCCTGCTGGGAATCACTGGGCAAAAGGCAGGAACACACCCTGGAGAGGATGCCAGTACTTCACAGTATGACACACACTTACACATACACACATCGTGCCTCCCTATGTATAGATATATATCTATGTGTCCTCTGTTGGAATTATTGCTTAACATCCTCCATTGTAAAGAATGTGTAGATATATGTGGACAGTGATGATTACAGTGTTTGAAATGGACGTGTACATTTATAAATGTACCTTAACACTGCATTATCACTGCAACATGATTAACGTTTAAGTGGCTCTGGATTAGAGCATCTCCTAAACGCTATAAAGGTAAACCACAGTAAAGAATGTGGAATTTCTCAACAGTGACAGTGTGCATGGCTGGGTGGTCAGTAAGTGGTCATCTCAGAGGAGGATCTGAGGTCATTTTGTGTGTATTTATATATTTAATGTGCAGATGTAGTAAGTTTGTGTGTGTCAGCTGTAGTGTGTGTGTGTGTGTGTGTATGTGTGTGTGTCTCTGTGTGCGTGTCTGTGTGTGTGTGTGTGTGTGTGTGTGTGTGTGTGTGTGTGTGTGCGTCTGTGTGTTGGGTTTTGGAGCATACATCTGTCATATGCAGCACTAACATCAAACATCATTTCAGTGACTTTTGTTTTCTCATGAGAATCTCCACCTTTCTCTCCCTCACACACACACACACACACACACACACACAATGCATTATGTAAGTGTAAAATGCACTGGCAGGGATTCTTTTGAGCAGATGTAGTAAATATGTGTGTGTGTGTGTGTGTGTGTGTGTGTGTGTGTGTGGGATGGAGTGAGAATGAAAACAGCAAGAGAGCTCAAGAAAAGGGCAAGGAAGTCCAGAGAGAGAGAGAGAGAGAGAGAGAGAGAGAGAGAGAGAGAGAGAGAGAGAGAGAGAGAGAGATTACAAAAAGTGAGAGAGAAAAAAGATGAAAAAAAGAGAATTAAAGACACTAATGAAAAACAGAGAGAGATAAAGAAGATATAGAGAGTAGAGATGAAAAGAGCATGGATGAAAGAAAGGGAGAAGTGGGGGTGGGGGTGAGACAGAGACAGAAAGAGAGAGAGAGAGAGAGAGAGAGAGAGAGAGAGAGAGAGAATATGAGGGAGTGAAAAACAGATCACAACAGAGAGGAAGAGGTTACAAAGGAGAAGTGAAACAGAGAAAGACAATAAATAAATATAGTGAGAAAAAACAGAGACAGAGGGAGGATTAGGGGCTGGAAATGAAAGAAAGATGAAAAAGAATAAAATGGAGGGAGAGAGATATTAAGAGAATGTATCGATCAAAGTGAAAAGGAGAGAGAAAAAGAGAAATGGCTTGTGATCTGTGAATAAATAAAAGCTTCATATGAAACACTGGGTAGAAAATGGAGTGAAAAACAGAAGGGAGCCAGAGGAAGAATGAACAGACTGAGCAAAAGAATAAAGGACTGAGAAAAAGAGGGGAAAAAGAAAGGTAGAGTGAATGGACAGATGAATGAAAGAATGAATGGAAGAATGAAAATAAGAGTGAGGAAAGAGATAAAAACCAAAAGAAAAAGAGAAAAAACGTACAGAGGAGACTGCAAAGGGTGAGAGAGAGAAAGAGAGAGAGAGGAGGAGAGAGAGAGAGAGAGAGAGAGAGAGAGAGAGAGAGAGAGAAAAGTGAGAGGTGGTGGAGCTGATGGCTGAAGGGCAGACGGAGGATGTCAGTGGTGAAAAATTCCAGATGCCATGTCTTGAGAATCCTGTGGGAGTTCTGTCATTTAAAAGGCTTTAAAACAGCTGGGCTTCAGTTCATGGGAGGAGAATGGACAGAGAGAGAGAGAGAGAGAGAGAGAGAGAGAGAGAGAGAAGAACTAGAGATAATCATGGTTACATATGGGAGTCTGGTCTCATTAGCAAAAGGGCAGGACTTAAACTAAGACATATGCAGTTTGTCAAAGTAACAGATCACTCATAGCCTCCACACTGAACATCCTCAACATTACCCAACACTAATCTCTTATTTCCTGCACAGAAAATGCCCTTCTTCCACTGTGCACTTCATAAACATACTTAGTGTTTTATTGCCTCTAGTGCCTACCAGCCCACCAGCCCACTAGAGTCCATCACAGGTTGGCAGGTTTTTAAAAGGCTTGATAAGTATGTAACAAGTTGAATCAGTTGTGTTAGATCAGAATTAACCAAGCTGCATTGGAGACTTCTGGACCAAAACAGACTTAAATCATGCACCATCAGGTTTGGGGTCTTAGGCCAACAAGGCTTTGATTGCCCAACAAAGCCAAACAGACCCAACTATAAAACCAAACCAAGACAGTCAGAAGAACAATCTTATAACAAAAGTCCAACAAGGTCACAGTAATCCAGACCCAATCAATCCACTAAGTGTCGATCACCTCAGAAAGACCGAAGCCAAAATTCCCCAAGCAGAGCACTCAACAAATGCCCAACCAGAAGAGCAAGCACAAGCTAGTCAGGTCATTATGGTCTAAACACTTGAATAAAAGACTCAACAAAGGCTTCCCAGTTACCAAGACTCAAAAAAGATCAGGCCAGGTCACCAAGACCCAAAGAATATCAGACCAGGTCAACAAAAGCCGACAAAGATCAGATCTGGTCAATAAAATCAAACAAATGTCAGACCAGGTCAATAAAACACAACAAAGATCTGACCATGTCAATGAAACCCAAGCAAAATCTGACCAGGTCAATACAACACAAAGATCAGACCAGGTCAATAAAACCAAACAAAGATCAGACCAGGTCAATAAAACACAACAAAGATCTGACCAGGTCAATGAAACCCAACTAAAATCTGACCATGTCAATGAAACCCAACCAAAATCTGACAAGGTCAATACAACACAAAGATCATCATCATCATCATCATCATCATCATCATTTTCTTCTCCGCTTCTCCATTTCAGGGTCGCGGTGACACAAAGATCAGACCAGGTCAATAAAACACAACAAAGGTGAGACCAGGTCAATAAGACCCAGCAAAGATCAGACCTGGTAAATAAAACCAAACAAAGGTCTGACAACGTCACCAAGACTCAGCAAAGATCAGATGAGGTCAATAAAACCAAACAAAAGGTCAGACCAGGTCAATAAGATCCAACAAATATCTGACAAGGTCAGTAAGATCCAACAAAGATCAGACTTGGTCAATAAAACCAAACAAAGGTCAGACCAAGTCACCAAAACCAAACAAAGATCTAACCAGACCACCCAGAGCTAACAAAATACAACCTAGATAGATCCAACCAGGCCACCAAAACTCACAAAGATCTGACCAAGACCCAACAAAGGCCCGAACAGGTCATAATAACAACACCCGAACATGGGGCTTTAATGTTTGATCAGAGTGAGGAAAGTGTAGAGACATTAGGACTATGTGTATCATTCTTCTGTTTTGCAGCTATAGAACAAACACGTAATTGAAGTAAGAACGAATGAGATGGAGGAGATGAAAGCTTGTTCTCTTTTTCCCCTCCCTCTCTCATTCTCTCGTCCGCAGCTGTGTTGGGGTCTGGCTGGTTGGCATGGTGCCTGGCCCATGTCATGCCAATTAAGTTCAGCGGCTAAAAGTCTTCCATCTGGGACCACCGCCCGCTCCTGACAACATTAACCCTTCCCTGAACTGCTGCACACTCTCAGAGATCATGTAAACACTCTTTCCTTCCTCCTAACACTGTAACACATACTCTTCTCACACACCTACACACTTGTTCTCTCTCACTCTCTCTCTATCTATCAATCTGTCTCTGGCCCTTTCTTTTTCTCCCTGTTTCTCATTCCCCCCTCCCCCTCCCCCCTTGAAGCCATTTTTATTTTATTTTGGTCATCTGCCAGTATTCTTCTTGTGCTTTGAACCAGGGTAGAGTTACAGCGTATGATTCAAGCTAGAGAAGGTTCAGTGTTGATGCTCCACGCAGCTAAATTACACCAACTGCTGCCAAGCTTGCATCACAAAACACATCCAAGCGCTGCAATAATACACAGTGTAAACATTCTCTCGCTACTAAATGCACTGGGCGGACCAAACTAGACTAAAGACCAGTGATGAAATTCCATCAGAGGTTCCCTGTGTATACAGAGTGAGCTCTGGTACACCAGGGTTCAATCTCTAAGTCTCCCAGGACCCCTGTACACACCACACTAGATCACTACTTGTGCTTTAAATAGTGTTTCCCCTGTTAAAAAACTGCATTTTTGTAAGTGTGTAGATACTTCTAAACTGTGTACCACTCTTTGTAACTTTAGATTGTCAATATAATGGGAATCTTTAGAGTTGGGGTTTTCAAACCTTAGGTCACGATGCTTGGATAGGGCGTGGGCCTAAAAAATGGGTTGCAGAGGAATATAATAATAAATAAATGACTACATTTTAACAGGGAATTAAATACAAATTGAACATGTACAGACTTGCTTTACATTGTGCTGCAACTCAGAATGTCTTGTTAGTCCAGCTGCTGCTGTTCTAACTCTAAGAGTGAATCTCATTTCTTGTATTTACCCCTACCCCTTATTTCAAGTGTTATCCTTTGAGCTTTTAGTGTTTAAAATCTTCCCCTATGAAAATGGATAACGTAGATGTCATCAGAAAACAAATAAAAGAGCACAGCTTAATTCCCAGGCTTCTAGCTGTGCTCTTAAGGTAGCGATTTCAGAACACTGTTGGACGTTGGGTAAATTTAAGGTGTCATGCGCTTTCGAATGTGTTCAACAGTCTTATATCTGTGACATGAAACTGAATTCAGCTTCTTATTTCACAGCTTTATTTATTTATTTAATGTTGCAGTAGTAACATCAGGTGCTAGAATGTAATTGATTCACAATGTAATGTGGGACTGGAAATTAACTAGCTACCTACTGAGACATCAGCATACTACTAGTGATGTTTGCTAGGTGATTTCCCAATAAGGGTTGAGACCCCCAATTCTGAATATTGTTAATAGTGATGTGTAGAAACGCATAGGCCAACATCAGTTATATTCATCTTATAATGTAGCACACGTTGAGTTTGTGTTGCATGGGTCGTGATATTAATCAATGGACAAAATATGGCTTGCTTGAAAAAATGGGTCGTTTGAAAACCCCTGCTCTGAGCCAAAGATCCCCATGGTCAGTGCCAAGTGTTAACTAGAGGAATCTAAACCCTGCCAGTATTGAACTGTTTTCTCTGGAGTGATGAAATACCGCTGGAATTCAACACCTTTGGCATATCCACACAGCAATGGTCCAATGTTTCAGATGTCCACCAACAAATAACAAACAACAAGCTTTTAAGGGTTAAAAGACTGGGTCGACGCTGAGGCTGGACAGACGCCTGAGTGTTGCTTGTCTGCTCTGGTTGGTCACAGGGAGCGAGGGGCTTTGTGTCTGCCTTGTCAAGCAGTGTTTAGATCAATTCAGTCCTCTCGCTTTCTCTCTCTAAAACCTGTACCACTGGCTTATATCTTCTCACTTATCCATTCTCTCTCCTCACCGTGACACAAGGTATATCCTCACCCAGAACCCCGACTACCCCTCTGCCCGCTCTCTGACCCCATCAACACCATTTCTTGCACACACAACCTCCTGTTTTTTTCCCGTTTGTGAAAACGAAGTACAAGTCACTTAATTTTGTGTGGAACAGTGGCACTGCAGGTTGGGTGTTCCACAGGGCTCCAGGATGTTGGGGTCTTGCGTTCAATCTTCACCTTGGGTCACTGTCTGTGAGGAGTTCAGTGTGTTCTCCCTGTGTCTGCATGGGTTTCCTCTGGATGCTTCAGTCTCCTCCTCCAGACCAAAACCAAACACATGGTGGGTGGGTGTGAGTGACAGTGTGAGTGTATAACGCCCTGTGTCTAGTAATGTTGGGTGGGCTATGGACCATTTGCAATCCTGAATAATATGAAACAGTCGCAGAAGATTGGTGTATGACATTGAGTTATCGAGATATTATAGTTCAGTATTTCACACTTTACCTTGTTTTACAGTGTCCTGTCTCTTTGAATCCTAAACACATTCAGTGATGCTGATGTCTCTTCTCTGGACTGGTGCCCGTGTGCTAGTAGCACTGATCCCAAGTCTGGCTGAGTGGGAGGTTTGCATGAGGAAGGGAATTCAGCCTTGGGCTCAGTGGGAGTAGCCAACAAAATATTTCCTCTACTCTCTGTAATGGCTGCTTGACTGTTCCACATCCTTTCAGACTCATAGTGCTTCATTGTTTTCTCAAAGTGGAAGAAGGATGGACAGATTTTATTTTTTGTTTTTAGGCTGAACTTTATTTTGTGGCAGTACGGTAGTGCAGCAGTTAGTGTCACAGTCACACAGCTCCAGGGACCTGGAGGTTGTGGGTTCGAGTCTCGCTCCAGGTGACTGTCTGTGAGGAATGTGGTGTGTTCTCCCTGTGTCTGCGTGGGTTTCCGCTGGGTGCTCCGGTTCCTCCCACGGCCCAAAAACACAAGTTGGTAGGTGGATTGGCGACTCAAAATTTGTCTGTAGGTGTGAGTCAATGTGTGTGTGTGGCCCTGTGAAGGACTGGCACCCCCTCCAGGGTGTATTCCCGCCTTGCGTCCAATGATTCAGGGTAGGCTCTGGACCCACCGTGACCCTGAATTGGATAAGCGCTAACAGATAATGGATGGATGGAAAATGAATAGCTTGTCTTTAATGGCTGTTTGGACTGGAAATTAAATGATAAAAAGTAATCACAGAATATTCTGTATTTACTGTATATAGGCCACATATTTACTGCTTTTATGTATCTGTATCTCTCTCTCACACATGCACGCACGCACGCATGCGCACACACACACACACACACACACACACAGCCTGTAAATGTGGCAACCCTGGACAGCAGAACACCAACGCACCTGTAATAATGTAAATATTAAGTAAAGTGACAGTTAGAGAAGAAAGTGACTCGCTGGAATGTGAGAACATGACATTTACTGTACAGCATTTGGATTCTGACCTCCGCTTCACTATCAAGTGTACACACAAGCCCAGAAACCAACACCGCTGTCTACTACAGAAACCTGCCCCTTAGTTTATGGGGAAAAACGGCTCATAAATGAAAGCAGTTTGCCAAACTTTAAATCACTTGAGCAGGAAACTATATAATTTCTTTCTTCCTCATGCCAGTTTGAAATATGATATTGTATGCACTGGCACAACCGCGCCTTCTAATCATCCTGTCACTGGCCTATTGTTCCCCATTAAACTGTGTTCATGACAGTCAGACTTCAGTTAGAATGTCATTACCCACTTCACACTTATGAGTCAGTGTCTATGTTAACCCTCACAAGCCAATGGAAAACTATGAACATTTTTTGAAAAATTTATTAATAATTGATTAATACAGGGGTGGCGCAGCAGGTAGTCTCGCAGTCACACAGCTCCAGGGGCCTGGCCGTGGGGCCTCACCGTGTCCGCGTGGGTTTCCTCCGGGTGCTCCGGTTTCCTCCCACAGTCCAAAAACACACGTTGGTAGGTGGATTGGCGACTCAGAAGTGTCCGTAGGTGTGAGTGTGTGTGTGTGTGTGTCTGTGTTCCCCTGTGAAGGACTGGCGCCCCCTCCAGGGTGTATTCCTGCCTTGCGCCCAATGATTCCAGGTAGGCTCTGGACCCACCGCGACCCTGAACTGGATAAAGCGGTTACAGAGAATGAATGAATGATTAATACAGAGTTAAAGGTGCAACAAATAATTTTTGCCATCACAAAGTAGCATGATCATGAAAGTGATTATTCATTATATTTGTTTCTACAAAAGGCAACTCAAGCATCCTACTGATGTGTAGTCCTAGAATGAACAAGATTATACTCCATAGAGTGGGTCACCTACAAGATTACCTTAATATACACAGGGCAGGTTTCCTAGACAGGGATTAAATTTAGTTCTGGACTAAATCCTCCTTTCAATGTAAAATCACAGTTCAAAAATGCCCTGTAATCCCAGTCTGGGTACCCACCCCAGAGGGTTTGCTTAAAGGAACACTAGGTAAGATTTTTCCCCCTCCTTGGTGCTCCCCTTGTGTATATCATTTACAGCATGGCACTGAAATCAAGGGGGTTAAATAAAGTTACACAATGCAGTTTCTGCAGTGCTGAATCCAGATTAGCAACAACAGAGGCTTTATTCTTCCTTATTTTAGGTCAGTGAATCATCACAGTGATTTTGAAGCTGTAACTTTAAGGTAAAAATATTGCATAGTGTTCCTTTAAGCAGACTTTTTTTCCACTGAAACTTCTTAAGGACATGAAAAAGCCCTTATAATGCAACCTTCTGGCCTAGATTTATCAAATGTTCTGTACTACAGTCAGAGATACTGTCCATCTTAAACATGGCTGCCCCTATGTGGAGGACATAGCGATCTATGGAGGACTGACTGGTTCCTTCTGGGACTACAAAACACTTTCATTCTTCATCTCATGTGAACTGTACTTTATAGAAATAAATCTAAAAAAATCTATATTAAATACAAGAAGATATTTTTAAATAGATGAGGATTATGAAATATATTTAAATATCAATAATATATATAAATATCAATAAAAATGACTCTTTGTTTAATGGGGACCTGCTTTATGGAGAAAAAAATGGTTCTGCATCTTACGGACATTTTAGAAGTGCCTCATTTTGGAAATTTTGCCTCAGTCTCTCTTACAGTGCTGGACCAGTTGTTGTGAGAGTGCAAAAAATAAAGATGAAGCAGAACCAAGCAGAGATTACTGAAAATAAGAGCGTCTGCTCATCGACCCTCACTCCCGACTTCTCAGGCTGAGATGAGCTCATTCTCATTTAAAGGCACTGGCAGTACAACCTGTGAGGGCTGTTTAGACAGGGGAGAATGGTGCTGTGTTGTTTGATCCTTGTGATATTTTTGACCAAAATATGTCATGTTCAAACCATAAACCTGTGATCATTTGTGGGAAAAGGGGGATAAATTTTACCACATTTGTGCTGGGACGCTCCCAGGAAACCCAGCCCAGATCAGTGTGCTTGCAAAAAGGGGAAAACACAAACACAGCTCATTAATATAACAGAAAATGATAATAATAGAATGAGGAAATAATGGCAGTGATTATTCAGACAGTTTCAATAAAACCTCCCCAGGAAGATTTGGTTATTTCACAAAAGATGTGAAGATATCCTGTCATTAAAGCTGCGCAAATTGTGTGTGTGTGTGTGTGTGTGAGAAACACTGTCACAATGTGGTTCTATTTCTGACAGTATTTAGTGTTGTGTTACTGGACACTGTTGTCCTGCGGGAAGTACACAGAGGGCTTAAAAGAATGTGTGGCCAGAAAAACATCACGTGCGAGCTGTCATTCAGTCAGAAATACAGTGCTTATTATCTCACTCTCTCGCTCGCTCACGCTCACACACACACACACACACACACACAAACAAACATGTTTGTTTTTATACAATGTCAGGACTTACATGCAATATAATACACCAATCATCCACAACAATAGGAACACCTCTTTGTATCTACACTCATTGTCCATTTAATCAGCCACACTGACCATACAGGAGCACTTTATGGATCTACAATCACAGAACGTAGTCCATCTGTTACTTTGCATATATTGTTTGTCACTTTTCACCCTTTTCTTCAATAGTCAGGACCACCGGTGGATCAGACACAGCAGTGCTCCTGGAGTTTTTAAATACTACGCTTCCGCGCCATCCACTCCATTAGACACATGTACCTTGTTTTTTTTATTTATTATTATTTTACTATTCTCTGTCCAGCAGTAACACTGAGGGTTTTCTTTTTTTGTATCTGTTGCTTCAGAAAAATATCCTTCAGCTTTTAGCTGAGGTAAAATAAAGTTCATCAAATAGGTAAGAGTCTATTTCAGGAAAAACAAAATGTCAGTGACGTCTAAGGGAACAGCTTTTATCTGAGAACAGCTGTAACTGGGTGGTAGAAGAGAAGTGGAAGTGGTATATAAAACGATTTGATATTACACGAAGATAGAGGCTTGTGAATTTTTGATGAATATATGTTTCCAGCTTTTTAAATAGAGGAGAAAATTCCGCACAAGATTACATCGAAATATATTGTGAGTCTTAAGGACTGTGAGCATTTGTACACATGTAGTTTTTAAAAAGACACACGTTTGTTCCAATGCATTATGGGAACATTACACTTACACCCTAACCTTAACCATAAATACTACTTGCCTAACCCTCCCTTAACCACCAGCTTCTGGTCACCACAAGGAAGATAGGTCCCCATAATGTGAGTGTATAAACCTTGCACACACACACACAGGCTGTTGGCCTTTACTGAGAGACACAACCGCTCTGGCAGTTTTAACAGACCACATGACAACCACACACGATTGGCTCAGCAACCGCAGCTCTCTAGCACAGCTTTCTGGGAGACATAGTGGAGAGAGCTGGCAGACTGAGAGACTGGAGAGAGTCCCAGGACTCAGCTCTGCCCAACACACACACCCTCCACATCACTATCATCATCATCATCACCACGGCCATGGAGCCATACCTTAACAACCACAGCAATGTTACTGCTGCTATGACTGTGTAATTACCACTCACAGGCTCAGTAACTGCACGAGTTGTGGTTGGTGTTTGTGTGTGTGTGTGTGTGAGAGAGAGAGAGAGAGAGAGAGAGAGAGAGAGAGAGAGAGAGAGAGAGAGAGAGAGAAAATAAGTGTGAGTGAGTAATTGACAGAAAGAAATAACATTTGACAAACAGGATAAATCTAACAAAAATAATTTGTAGTAAATATTACCAGAATATTCAGTTTAAATTGTTTAAAGGAGCAATAAGTAATTTTCACCACTGAAAAGTTTATGCTCCGGTTTCTGTTCCTTAGAGTGGGTCTCTGATATGGGGCACAGGTACTTGGCAAAGCGAAAGAGAATTTCTGAACAATTAAGGCCACTAGGTGTCAGTATAATGGCTATTTTTAACAGTAAGAAGAATGAAGGAAGAAAATGACTTATTGCTATTTGTTTCCCCAAAAAATGCTAAGGATTAAACTGATAGATACTTGGTGAGAGGCAGTTCATAAAGCAAGTGCACATTCCCAGTATTGCCATATATACTGAGGTCTCCTGTGCTCACATTACTTGATGGACATAATTAAAGACAGATAGAACCCAAGAGAGAGTTAGAGAGAGTGAGAAAGAGAGAAATAGACTGTGAACAAAAAGATGGCAAAAAAGTGGCAAAAAGTGTGGGTATTTGGATTGAAATTGAATTGAAAAACAAGAGGAAGGAAGAAAAGAGAGAGAGAAGAGATAGACAGGCAGACAGAAAAAAGTAAGAAGATGAAGGTGACCAAAGAAAGTTGAGGGACTAGCCATGAAAGACAAGGTGAGAGGAAGCTGACAAGCAGTTGAAAAGGATATGGACAGACTGTGTTGAAGCTGCTGTGGACAGTGGAAAGAAAAAGAGTGAGAGATAAAGATGGAAGAACAGAGGATGAGGGGGAGAGAGAGAGAAAGAGAGCGAGAGGAGGAGGCAGAAGGGCGCTATTGTACTCCTAGCCCGGGGTGCTTTCCCACTTCACAGGCCGGCTGCATGGAGAAGGCAGTAAACGGCTGAATAAAGAATGAGAGCTGGGATGAAAGCGCTTTTCTACCAGCAGCTCAGACTCTCCTCAGTAAACACAGCAGGACTCGAGCCGCTGGGACGGCACTCGCTGGTCATCTAGGTCACTGCGGCTCCTCTCAGATCACTTCACCAATGCTTCTAATGATCCAAAGATTCTTGTGAAGAGTGAGCTGGTCCCGGGACGGTCTGTGAGGGTATGTCTGATCCACTGACCTGATCCATCACAGCCAGTCCAATCTCAGCACCTTGTCCATTCTGGTTATTGCAGGTCCAGTTGTTCTACACTAAAAGTTAAACAAATCCATGTGGTCAAAATTTCAACAAATTAATCATTCGAGAAACTAATACTGAGTGACCCACAATCATAGCAAGAAACCTAGGAGGGTGAGGGCCAGCAAATTCTTCATCTGATAGGCCTTTTCCATCCATGTGGAACTGGTTTAGTTCCCATTTGTTTACCTAATTTGTAAGCATTTGGCATATTTCCACCAACATAAACAGGCTCTTGATCCAGAACAATTTGTTCCGAAATGGAACCAAAGAATAGGTTCCTCAGAGTGAATTGTGATGGCATCTGTGGGCTTGTCGAGGTAAAAAAGATCCAGAAAGAGCTCAGAGCCTCAAATAAAGTGTTATCACACAGTGGAACTGGACAGGGTCATCTGCAGCATGTTATGTTGTCCTCGATGTTATGCTAGGTAAAAGACAGGAGAACCTGATGGGTCTGTGAGCATTTTCATTTTTAAATGGGAAAGGCACCATTATTTGATTTCTGATTTGGAAAGAAAACAGGAATATGTTACATCTGCATGTTTTCTGTGTAACAAAAACAGTGCTAATGTTCAAGTAAAAAAGGTACAACAATGGTGTTACATTCTCTTCTCCAGGATCAGGTGATTATTTTTAAACTACGATTACAGAATTTTGTAAAATAAAATTTATACAACTAAATGCAGTTTTTAAAATAAAGAGTTAATATATAATACAGTACAACCACATTCGCTAATTAAAGGTACTGAATAGGTACCCTCCACAGTGACAGTTTTCCTGATAGTGTATATCACTATGATTTAAATCTGCTGTAAACAGTGGATAAACCATGACTCTGTCCTGACTTTTTGCATTATCCATGGCTCTAGATCTGATGATATATCCTTGGGTCCCATCAAAACTGGTGGACAGGCAGTCCGGTTCGCTGGATAGCACCAAGTTTCCAAGAATCCTGAACCGAATCGGTTCAAGAAGCAGAGCTGTTTTGGTGGAAGGGGCCCCAAATCTTCTGACCAAACAAGCTCAACGTGCTTGGAGAAGAACACTAACTACGCAGTTCTAACATCTTCCAGAAGCCTGCATTGGCTACAGTCATGCTGAGTGATAGGGGGAGTGGAAACGAATCATTCCTTCCCAGAGAAAGCTGCCGATGCAATATTTTGACACATTCCTTAGTTGGTAGTTTGCAGATTTGGAGGCAGCCAGGCTGATAAATGGTGGGTTTTGTTGTTATTCTGGTATTGTGACAAGCCCAGGTGCAAGTGCCAATAAAATGCACATTAGGCTCCATTGCTGAAGTGTGGGAGATGATTTAAGATCTAGAACACTAATGCTGGCTAGCTAGAAGAGAACCTAGCAGCTGGGCTCTTAAAGTAGCAGAGAGATGGAGAGTGACAAGCACAGAGCCTCATGGCCAGCAGCAGTGCAGCCTCACACAGCAAAGAGCATCAGCACACAGCAGCAATTAGCCTCAAAAATAACCGGATATAAAGCAATATTAGCATGGAGAAGCTATTATTCTCACACACAAGAATAGGCATAGAGTGATACAGATCCAGAGCTCCCTTGACCGACACACACAACTCATTTTAGACAATGTTAGCATAAAAAGCCATATAGCTACAGAGAAACACTGGCTTAGAACAGTAATGGATATAAACAAAAGTCCGTCCACTCAGCAGCCATTTTGTGCTGTGTCTGAAATGGCTCCCTATTCACGATTTGCTATATTACTTACTATACAGTGCACTATTATAGGGAACCTAATTCAGGATGCTGGTAAATGATTTTGGACACTAATATGGGATTTTACCAAAATAGTGTGGTTTTGCAATGCATTGTGGGAATGTCTGAATGCGCTGAAAATTGTCTACTATAGTTTCAGATACTCCTACAAAATGTCCGAACCCAAAAAAGTGCACTATAGAGTGAATAGGAAACAGTTTCAGACACAGCATTGTTTTATTTCATCTCATACAAGACATGTATGGAAATGTCCCTTCAATTATGCTGGTAACTGAAAAATTACAAAGTAACCCTGATAGCAAGGTGACAGCAGACCACTTTTGGCCCACTGAGGGCGAAGTTGGAGGTTCACTAATGTTTTAGACAAAAGGCCATATTTTAGCACTTTTCCATTCACAGTGCAATTTACATTTTTTCCCTTCATTAGGTTCTTTGCTATTCTTTATAAATTAGATCAATAAATAATTTTAATCCAGCAGTGTCAACATTTTTAGCATAATCATTTTATATCAGGCTTATACACATTATTATATCTCTCATAGTTGTTGGTAATATTTGTATTAGTTTGTTTTCCAAAATAAAAGTCTCTGTGAATTTAAAATCTGTTTGAGGAGATTATAAATGAGTTATATCCTGTACAGGACAGTAACCTGAGTGGTTCAGTGGTGGACTAGCAGTGGTCTACAGTCAGTGGTGTGCCAGCCTTTTTATGCCAGTGGGCCAATATATGCTCGCTGTCTGGGATTAGATGTCCCCGTAAACAACATCCCTGGACGTTCAAAATAGGTCTAAAAATAGTCTGTCTGTCAAGGACATATTTTAAACGTCAATGGACGTCTAAAATCCATCTTAATAAGTTAGTTAAGTGGTGACCAATCAATAACGTCAGTGGACGTCCAAAACACGTTTTATACAAGTAATTTATTTCGGGACCAATTAATAACGTCAATGGACGTCCAAAATACGTCTAATAGTCGTCTTATCAATGTCTGTGTTTGGACGTCTTTTCAACTTTCATTTTCAACCTTAAGAGAACGTTGATTAGATGGCAGTCATTACGTTATTTCAACGTTGAATCAACAGCTAATTGTTTACTGGGGTACAACTAACTGTAATTATCATCACTTCCTAGTAACGGTTGCATTCTGCTAAAAATGACAATTGTAATTTTATTTTAAAATCCCTAAATGTTAATTATTAATACGCTATGTTCTCGAAAGCTAAAACCCAACCTTTTGTAGCACCTTTATTGCTACATTCTTATACTTCATTTTTTTGTTATTTTGTTGAATAAAATTATATCTATCATTTTTAATACGACAAAATAGTTACCATACACTGAGAAAGGTGAATGTTTGAATGCTGAATTACAATAATTACACAAACATTTTCTTTAAACCTAATATATTCAAAGAATCAGTCAATGTAAAGTTAATAACAAATTTACACAAGACCTTATCAGCACATCATATAAACACATACATACCACACATCTAAGCGCTGGATTTTCACTGCACTGGCACTTTCAAGGTGTTTTCCCATGTCTACGGTGCTGACAAGCACTACGTGGTCACTGACCCAGAGCTAACTCTCAGCACCACTTTGAGAAGTTGACCACCAGGATAATAAAGCAACATATGGTAATTAAAAAACAAAATGGAGGAAACAGGTATAAACACAACACAATGCACTCAAACAGCCATAAACAACAACTGTAAACACATCAGAAAGCCCTAAATAATGGAGAGGGCACCAGCGCATCATGGGAGGCATAACACCACCTGCTGTTATCTGCCTCCCTGCTCACACACTCAGCACTGTGTCCTGCTCAACATCCATGGCAAGGTATGGCACAATGTTTGTATTTTTTAGGGTATTAATTGCTTGTTAATTTCTGATTAATAGTTACAAAGTAGACATTAATGCTTTTGCTAAAAGCCAATCATCACCTCGCTCACTCAGAGCAGTTGTCTTATCAGAGAAAGTCGTTGTCCACTTTTACAGAGTGATGCTGTTGTGAAGGCACCACGTGATGCCGAGTGATTCACTGATTTTTCAGCTTGTTTTTACTCATCTTCTGAGGCAGATGCTCTCAAATCGAACCGCTGTCGACTTGGCCGTAATTTCCATACGCACGAGAGAGGAGAGTGCGAGGGAGGAATAAACAGATGGAGAGAGAGAGAGAGAGAGAGAGAGAGAACGAAAGAGGGATTAAAAAAACAGACTCAGACAGTTCTCCCTCAGTCCATCTCTGGGAGCATCTGCACGACACTCAACACACAGTGTCAACACACACACTCACAGAGCCTGCTGAGGATGGTGTGTGTGTGTGTGTACTGAAGATCAACATGTGACAGAGAGAGTGGGAGAGGGAGAGAGACAGAGATTGTCATCAGGGGATAATCCCTCTGTGTGTGTATGTGAAGAGAAGAAGCAGAAACGAAGATTAAGATGAGTAGGAAGGCCAGTGTTAAGAGGGGAAAAAAACAGAACAAGAAAGGAAGACTGCCATAACCTGAAGAGACAGAACAAAAGAAAGAGACTGACAGAGCCAGACAGTGAGGGAATGACAGAGAAAGAGGAAAGGGAGGGAGGAATGGAGAGAGAGGGAGAGAGAAAAAGAGAGAGAGAGATTGACAGCCCACGCTCCCTGGGACATGAATAAACCAGCACAGCATGTATTGCCTCTTCCACAGAAAACGTCCCCATAATCAAGCCATAACGGAGCACGAGAGCGAGAGCGAGAGAGAGAGCGCAAGAGCATGGCTGAGAGAAAGGTGAGGGAGAACAGAAAGCCTGAATGAATCAATCATGCCTAATCAGATGCTCTCTTCTTTCTTGTCCTCTCTTCTTTGCTTGTTTCACTCTCACACAATACCCTCAGATGAGTTTAAAATAAATAAATAAATTAATTAAAAATGCACAGCACTGTTATGGTGGTTGAGACAGAACACAGACACAAGAAAATAGGGCACTTCCATATTTTTTTAAGCGCCGGGCGCACATCCAGAGAAATCCAGGGAGAGTGGTTGTGTGTGTGTGTGTGTAAGTTAGTGAGCAAGCAGTGGTAACCACCACACACACACACACACACACACACGAGCAGAGTGTCAGTCAAAAGCCAAAGAACAAACAGCAGAAAGGGTCTGTGTGAACTGGAGGAAAAAAAGAACAGGAAGGATTTGTCTCCTGTTTAAACTCCAATTCAATTTGACTGATTATTATACATTTGAATGCCTGGTCTATTTTAAGCAGTTCAGACTGATTTGGTGTGAAATGGTGCTTTCTAGAGAAACACACCAGCTTACAATTACAATGGCAATAGCAACCAGATGTACAAAGCAATCTCAGAAATTAATATTGCCTCAGTTATTGTTTTACAATAATTTTGGCCTTTAAACACCTGGCAGTAGAAAGAAAATACATGTGAAGCATGGAACTAGCTTGTTATCTCTCACACTAAACTTCATAACTGCACCACAAGTTCATATGGTTCATATTCAGTGCCACTGTTTTTCTGTCAGTATCACTGACCCAAAGCGTCTAAACCTGGGGTGCACAACTCCAGTCCTGGAGGGCCAGTATCCAGTAAAATTTGGTGATTCCTTTGCTCACACACACCTGATTCAACTCATCTGTTAATTGACAGGTTTAAGGGTTGTGCTTTAGCAGAGGAATCACCAAACTTTGCCTGATACCGGCCCTCCAGGAATGGAGTTGTGCACCCCTGGTCTAAACTAATTGGCTGCTAAGTTTTTCCTATTGTGGAGAATCGTCTACCTGCTAAACATGAGTGAATGAGGTATGATCCTGTCCCCTGAAATGAGAGGACCTCCCGAAATGTTCATGCAGTTGAACGAGCTCCAGAAACATCAGGCTCTCCATGTAGATATGAGATTTAAAAATCGATGTGTGAGTTTATATACAGGTTTCACAGGAGTTTAAGGGACAGATCCAGAACCAATTAGCATATTCCAATGGAATAGTGGGAAGTCTGGAAAGCTGGGTGTGTGTAGAAGAGGGAAAACTAGTTCTCTTGTTCACACTCATTCCATCCATCCTTCCTTTGTTCATTCATTCATTCTGACACAGAAAACATCAACGTCTCATTTCTCCACTGATCTGATTGATTTTATTTGTAAGGCACCAGAAGCATTTCCTTACTGCAGAAATATCCATTAATCTAGAGTAAAATGTTATTTTTTTTGTGTTAATATTTCATCCTTATGCTATTGTATAACACAGTTATTTTTGCACTTTAGGTTGTACAATATACAGAAAATAAAAGTTTTTAAAAAAGAGGACCTCAAATGCTTACAATGCTTTATGCAAATGACCAAGCAAAGAGCAAGCAATGACTGAGGAGAGAGGCAGAGTGGGGGCAGGGCTTGAGGGGGGAGGTCTTACCTTCTATATAAAAAGGTCTATCTTTGTTCCACCCACTTATTCACTATTGTGTAGCAACTGTTGCTAGGTTGGACAAACTTAACAAAACAAATATCTCCTATAAACGTGACTGGAATATGGATAAAATACCTAACTGTAGAGATAATATGTAAATATCATTTGTGGGTTTAAAAGGAAATACTGTTAAGATCATTTTTTTTAAAATTCAACCTGCCTAGTGCCAAATATCTTCTACAGCACTGTGCATCTCAGAAGCATTGAAGAGTATAGCATTTAGATTTTGGCCATGTTAGTGTTTTTCACCCTCCTCTCCTGAGGGAAAGGCTGAATTACCTTCTATTTTTCACAACAGTCACTGCTCATGAGATAAGAGTCTTGTCTCGATTCATATCTCTGATTTTATTTCTGGAGGGGAAAAAATATATATACAAATACATTAAAAAAAAATAAAAAATAGCACTGTCTGAACTCCCTCAGTCCTTTTCATCGATAGAAAGACTACCTCCCAGGGCCTGCAGAACCTCCACGAAAAAACGTAATTGAGCTTAGCCTGGGGTTTCAGATGCCCCTGTAGCATACGAAAGCTAAGAAACGGCTGGCATTGAAACCGTAGCTCTAATCTGTACCTCTATTCCCAAGACACGAGGGTTCCCTGTAATGTGGATCATGTACAATGCTGCCACAGTACCCACAATGCTGGGCAGAAAGAAACCCAACAGCAGTGGGCAGATATAAAGCTGTAGAACTTTAACCCAGACCTGATCCATGTGTTTTATCATTGGAAATACATACAAAGGCTTCATTACAAAAGTCCCATCCATCATAAATAAATCCACCTCAAACAGGACTATAGTTGACTGACTACAATTACAATACCTGTCTGTGCTGAATGGGGACTGCTTTCGCCAATGTTCTGTAAAGCTTGTCCAACCTCACAACGGTTGCTATGAAGGAGGGCATTTGAGAGCGAAGTACGAACAGATCAGTTGTCAGTAAAGTCCAGAATCTCTCAAACACAAATGTATCCACAGACACAAAGCTTTAGCTCCTGTAGAACCGTACACATCTACTGTAGCTGAGTGCTTCCATGAGACACATACAGTACATACATAACAGCTGTGTGGATCTGAATCTCATCGTTAGTCCTTGCACAAACACACAGGAAGCAGGCATTTAAGAAAATAAACTAATAAACTAATAAACTATGGAGCAGAAGAATGGAGTCTGACATAGTCTGGAACGTAAGCTCGTGTAGCAAAACCACACTCATGCATGTTGGTCATTACGCAATGAACGATACAGTCTAGCAATTCATTCTCTCTTCAGTAGCACAACTACATCATACATATAAAAGAGACACCTCCTTCATTTTTTAATATCTGACCCATCACTCAAATCAGTATATTTTCTGATGAAATCCCCCAGAAAGTTTTATAAGAAAAAAAAAAATCATTCATGAACCACAGAGCAGAAAACATGTCTTGACAAAGTCATCTTACATTAAATTTACTGTATCATGCCTAATGATTAAAAAAAACGGAACAATTAAAAAACTTAAAACTCCTCCAGTTTTTCAGAATTTCTGCATGTGTGGCTGTAAATACGGTAATTCCTAGAGGTCTGTTGTGAAATTCTGCTTTTATAGAAACTTAACAGCTTTGATTTCTTTTACAGTGGTGGTGAAAGGAACCAGACATCTGAAGATTTCAAAGTCTCTAAAGCTCCCTTGCAGGAAGTTCTTACATGGGAACGATTATAAATATACTAAATGATGCCTCAGACAATAGTTTATTTATTTGTTTATTTTTTTAAGTATGGTATTGGCCTAAAACAGTTTTGAATGGCAAAACAGAATCCAAATAAAAACTTTGACGGAATGGGGCTTGTATTTTACAGTATTAACTTTACATATAAATAGAAGGTAACCATACAAAACTTCGCAGCGTCTCATAATCAGCATCAAAGCTTGGAGTTAGAACATCAGCTTGCGGTAATAGCTACAATGACATTGGTTTCGAATTTTGTACTTTCACAATATTTAAATCTCCAAACTGAAAAAGAAAACTTATATATGGACATAAGGCACATTTTTGGCCACTCATTTTTGCTGTATAGGAAAATTTATTAAATTGAGACACTAAATCACCATGTTAATCTCAGTGCGGAATTCTGAAAATTGTTCCACTAAAAACGAAAAGCCACTCGGTTTACTAGTCTTTTTGGACAGTAAATAAAACTGTTTTGTCGACATTGTGATCCCTGGTTCCTATCATCAGGACTGTACCAATCATCAGGTAGCGCCTATCTCTACAATGAACTATTTCACAAAGGAACACTCTGAAGCTTGTCATGGGAAGCTTCTCAATGTGAACCCCAGTGATTCTACAGCAATCCAAAATGGGGACTCCAAACCGTACAACTGGCCTCGCTCTCTGTCTGGGTAGGATAGCCCTTCTTTTTCCTCATTCACAGAATGTGCAGTGCTAGCCAGTACCGGTGCCCATTAGCTAATGTGACAGATCTGGGCAATTGGCATTCTCCAACATTGTATTGAACTGTCCAGTTGTGTTACATCTGCAGAAGTTTAAAAACAAATAAACAAACAAACCAAAAAATGCTGGTTCTTGAAGAAAAATACGCTTGCATACACCCTCCCAGTTTGGTGGCGATTTTTGTGACTGGCGGAGTTCTAGCTAATAGGGTGGAATTGGCAATAATTGGTGAGAGATATACCTAGAAGCAGTGATTGACTTTAACTCAGTTTTCGAAACATGAAGAAATTTAAAAAATTGGTGGAGTTTCTCTTTCTCTAACTCACTCCCAAACATAGGTCATACTCAAAGTCTTTCTTGAGAAATTAGAATGCTTATTGGTGGCAAAAAAAAACAACAGTTTATACAGACATTTAAGAACAGCTCTAAAGTACCCACTTTAAACTGACTGAAAGAATGGAGCTATTCATTAATACAGCAAACTGCCACATGTCAACTTGTACAAGATGTGCCTAAAAGTAGCCAGCATTGTACAAATTAATGTATACACTGGTATCACCACTGTACACTGTAATGACTAGTCAGTATATGAATATGTTTAGGCCATTTGTTACGTTTTACAATTTACATGTGTAGTAAATGTGTGTGTGTGTGTGTGTTGGGGGGGATTTTAGACACATCCTGCAACTGAGCTCCAGAGGAAAGCACCTGTCCTCTCAGTGAGGTCCTTAAACACTTAAGTGAAGTGATCTGTACTTCAGGTTGGTTGTGCAACACAATCTATTAGCAAACAAAATTTGGCTGCAGGTTATCCATCACATAAATTGGATTAATTCACAAATCGTTTTGTTCTTTCCTTTTTTTCCCCCCTTACTCTTACCTAAGCAGCTCACGCAGAGCTGATTGGATAAATGTGCATTTCATTCAGAGACACTATTAATCTTCTTGTTTGGGAGGAGAAGGGGACCTTTCTTCTGGGGGGTGGAGGGAAAGAGCCTTGTGTAATGACCATCAGAGAAGCTTAAAATAGAAAAGGGAGGGTTTCCAAATCAAGAAGTGATCATGGCTGTAACAGAGCTAACATGCTGCAAGCTTACTGCCCCCTATTGGTCAAAAAGGAAAACTACAGATAGAACAAAATGGCACAAGAGAGAAAAATTGACCTTGAACAATTCTGCTTTTTATATCCATTTAATGCATTAGTAATGCTTTCTAGACAAACCTTATTATAAAACTGGGTCTCCACAATAATGCAGTTATTAATCATTATATTGATACTATGCAAATTATAGGTTTCAATATGCAAATGGGTCTGCTATCCAATGGCAATAGTTTTTACTGTGTGCTGGAAGAATCTGGACCAATCATAGGCCAGATAAGTGTTTCCACTAGGTGCCAGTCCATCATAGGGCATCACATTCACACATTCATTAACATACTCACACCTATGGACACTTCTGCATGGCCAATTTCAAAATCAAGTAATGTATTTATAACAATGCCATTTATAGCAAGGCTGTTTTTAGGGCATTAAACTCTAATCTGATTCCTATCAAAAACACTAAACAATGTGGACTTGGCAAGGATCTTTTCTATTTTCAACATCTTAAAATACACTATATTGCCAAAGGTATTCACTCAAATCACTGAATTCATGTGTTCCAATCACTTCCACCTCCACAGGTGTATAAAACCAAGCACCTAGGCATCCAGACTGCTTCTAAAAACATTTGTGAAAAATGGGTCACTCTCAGAATCTCAGAGAATTACAGGGATGTACCGTGATAGGATGCCACTTTTCCAGTTGTGAAAACGTCTTGTGACTAAATATTCCACAGTCAACGGTCACTGGTATTATAGCATGTTAAAATGACTGGGAACAACAGCAACTCACCCACGAAGTGGCAGCCACGTAAAATGACAGAGTGGAATCAGCGGCGCATAGTGCACAGAGGTCGGCAACTTTCTGCTGAGTCAATTACTACAGACCTCCAAACCACATGTTGTCTTCAGATTAACTCAAGAACAGCTGAGCAGCTGCATCCAAGTGTTACATCACCAAGCACAATGCAAAACAATGCAATTGGATGCAGTAGTGTAAAGCATGCCATCACTGGACTCTATAGCAGTGGAGACATGTTCTCTGGAGTGACAAGTCATGCTTCTCCGTCTGGCAATCTGATTGGAGAGTCTGGGTTTGGTGGTTGCCAGGAGAACCGTACTTGCCTGACTGCATTATGCCAAGTGTAAAGTTTGGTGGAGGGGAATTATGGCATGGGGTTGTTTTTCAGAAGTTGGGCAATTTGGACAATTTCATGCTCCCAACTTTGTGGGAACATCCAAAAAACGGCCCTTTCTTGATCCAACATGACTGTGCACCAGTGCACAAAGCAAGATCCATAAAGACATGGATGAGTGGGTTTGGTGTGGAAGGACTTGACTGGTGAGCACAAAGTCCTGACCTCAACCCAATAAAACACCTTTGGAATGAATCTGCACTGAGACTGTGAGCCAGACCTCCTTGTCCAACATTAGTGTCTAACCTCACAAAAGTTCTTCTGGAAGAATGGTCAAAAATTCCCATAAACATGCTCTTAAACTTTGTGGAAAGCCTTCTCAGAAGAGTTGAAGCTGTTAAAGCTGCAAAGGGTGGGTTGACATCATATTAAACCCTATGGATTAAAAAAGGGATGTCACTCAAATTTATATGCATGTGAAAGCAGATGGGCGAATACTTTTGGAAGTATATTGTATTTCATTACAGAGGATGGAATGAGGCTTGGGGAATTCCTCTTTAATAAACACACAACGTCCCAAAGCTTGTAGCCACATATTCTAGTAAGTTATTTCTTGCTATCCCGCAAAGGTTAACTCTGCTGATAAGTGTTTAATCTCCATGCAAACGCTTTATCTGAAAAATGGGATGTTCTGGAGCAGCCACACATGAGCCGAATGTCACCAGGCCCAAAGCCAAGCACCCATATATAAAGCCCCCAGCACTGGGCTGTGGAACAGTGGAACTGCATTCTCTGGAGAGATGGAGCTCCATCCAATTACCCCTCCAGTACCTCTGGGATGAGGTTGAGTGACATAGTTATCCAGAACTAACCATCCAACATCAGTTCATGACCTCAGTAATGTTTCTATAGCTGAATGCAGGGGGATTCTGTAAGAAATGTTCCATTTTCCAGTGTAAAGCCTTCTTAAAAGAACCTGTAAAAATCTGGAAAGCTAATCAAATTTCAACAGAAACCCTGGGTGATTGTCTACAAACTATTAGCCACAGCGTGTATCTAGAACTGTTGGACAAAATCCTTAAATTTTGAAATTGTAACTTTATTTCCAAACATTTTAGACCACTGCTATTGAATTATTTATAATGACATTTTAAGAACATGTAAAGATCAGCTGGTATGTTCAGATGGGGAAGGGGGGAGCAGGAGGGACCCGAGCAAAGAAGAACATGGAGATGCAAGCAGTTGTTTTTAAAACACAATACATGGCAATATAATGCCATTGCTAGAATTCCATGTATATTGAGCAGCCGTTATAAATTGTTGCTGGTTTGCTTGAAGACAACAGTGTGCTCTATGTTTTTGTCACTAAACTGAAGGAATCCAGGCCCTTATCCATCATCATGTGCTTCTGCACATGCCTCTTTTAGTGCTTACATCCATCTATGAGGGGAGAGCAGCTTAAAGAAGGTGCTTCTTGTTTTTCTTTTTTTTTAATCACCACATTTCTCTCACAACATATCTCTAAGGAAAACAACATAAACACTTTCTTACCAAATGGACAGCAATAGATAATACCATTTAAAAATAATAATAATAAAAAAAAAAAATTAAAAAAAAAAAGTATTCTGTTTTTAAACAGTGCTCCCTCTCACTTGGTGATGGGGTGAACTGCTCTGCTCTGCTCTGCTATCTAAATGCTCTCTGTCTAAGACAGTGAGAAAGACCAATACTTTTCCATAATCCATACAGGTACTAGAACAAAGTAAAAATGGAAATGTTCATTAAGAATGATCAGATCATTTTTCTTGTGGATTAGTTGGTGATTTGTATTTGCAATTTAGCATACCTCACTCTAGCATTGTACAGCCCATTTTTAAAGGAATAATTTAGGGTTTTTCAACAGAATATCTACCTGCCACATGTGTTTGGCACAGATGATTACCATGGACATTCATTTCTGTTACCTGTAGTTAGAAAAGATCAGAAAACCTCTACAGTAACCAAGCTTTTTACAGAAGTTAATGAGCAGTTGCTGTTTTGTAGAAAACACGTTGTAGAATTCCTCACTAAATTGGTTGAATGGGCTGGTTTTACAGAGGCAAGAATTCAGGGATAATTCTTTAATAATGTGCAGTTTTCACAGGCTCCTACCTGATCACCATGGAAACCAGACAACCAAGGAAAGCAAAAGGCAATCAGAATTGTTTTTACTGTTAGTCAAAAGTTGGATAAAAATTATTTAGAGCACTTTTGTGAAAATCTCATGTCTGTCTTATCCTAAATACTTATATATAAATACGCTGATGCTGTTAGCGTCATACTTTAAAATAAAATTGCTATCCATTTCCCAACCAAAATGTTTTATTTTGTTAGGAAAATTGATAATTTAAAATTTCAGAAATCATATCAGTATAATTACTTACATCTGAATGTTAATGTAAAAGCCTATTAGCCCATAGCCCACCTACCAAGCCAATCAACCTAGAACGCTCTCACAGATTTTCAAAATGAATGTTGTTTCAAATACAAACTATTGCCAAAAGCTGCAATGGGGAGTAAAATACTTGTTTATGTAGTTGGTGGCAATAGTTGACTTTACTTCAGCTTTTCTGCATCATGGCTCTTATAGAGTAAATGTCACACAATTTAACAACTGCCCATTACCTTCCATTACTACCTTTTGATTTTGCATTTTTCTGATTATCTTTACAAGTACAGAGAAAGATGTTGATGGCAATCAGTGGTATAATAAAGATATAGCATACAGAGCCTAGAATGAAAAACGCTAGATTATTCCTTTAAAGAACTCAACATTTAAAGGACCAATAAGTTATATTTTCATGTCTTATCTGTGAGTAATATTAGTAGCTCTACTTCTATTCACAGCCATGAAAATAGACCCCTGCTGAAACACTGCAGAAAAGATAGAGGTTCACAAACTACAGGGAAACTTCATTTCTCTCCATGTGTTGCACTGTACTATGCTTACGGCCATTAACCTTTCATTTCCGCTTATTGCTCCTTTAAACGTAGTTTAAAATGTGACATGCTAAAGGAGAATCCCTTAGGCATAAAGGAAGGAGGGGGGGGGGGGGGGACTCTGCTCGAAGAAACACTGATGGTGCCTCAGTGGAGCAGGCTGGCCATGCTGAAATGAGGCAGAATATGTGGAATATATTACACATATAGATATATACATACACTCAGGCAGAATAACTGTAAAATAACAAAATTATATATAATAAAATTTTTAAAATCAAATCAAATCACTTGCATACATCAAAAAAAGGTGGACTGGTGAATGTAAAGCTGAAGGAATGAAATGATACCGGGTCAAAAACACAACCTCCATTTAGAGCAATGAGGAGAAAGAGTGCCAAAGAAAGAAAAAGAAATAAAGACAGAAAGACAGACAGCCTCCACTGTACAGTAAGCGCTGGAGGATGAAGGAAGAGAGGAGATGGAGGTGTGGTTTAGTCGGATTTGTCTCCATCCTCTTCGCGGTGGCTGTCCGAGGCATCCCGTGCGCTCTTGTCTTCTTTGGCCAGCTGTGCCTGTGAGGCCAGGATGCTGGAGAGAGAGAAGAGGCCAGAGCTGGATGTGACAGCGGGCAGACCGGCTGGCTGACTCAGCCCCAGAGGCAGAGGGGTCATGGGCAGAGCAAGACCCTGCAGCTGAGAGAGCTGGTGGGCCTGGAGCTGTTGCTACAGGGACAGAAAAGACAGCTTTAATCAAACTGTTCTGGATTTAAGCCCAATTTATATTTGTGTGTCGAACCTACGTCGTAGGCAACGCATCGATGCGGACCCTATGCCTGACGCACACCTCTCCAGAAATGTAACTATGCGTCATGTCGACGCAGACTGCAACGACGTGATTGGTCAGAAGTCGGACGGACATTGTTTATGCTGAGCCAAAGAAGTACTAGAACCTCTTCTCCACATTATACAGACAGCAGCAAGTTGATAGCAAGAGATTTCCTCAGACATGGTGTGGACGTCTCCAAGAGAAAAAT
This sequence comes from Hoplias malabaricus, assembly GCF_029633855.1. Classification (NCBI taxonomy): domain Eukaryota; kingdom Metazoa; phylum Chordata; class Actinopteri; order Characiformes; family Erythrinidae; genus Hoplias; species Hoplias malabaricus. The sequence continues at coordinate 20,832,926 of NC_089815.1, read as the reverse complement.
AAATAAAGAGAAGTGGAACCACATGGGAAAAATGGGCCGGTTTTGTATTTGTTGCTTTCTTGGCACCTCATGTAAACTCTGTTCTGTCCCAAACAACGGATTCTTCCCTAAATAGTGCACTTTAAAGATAAGTAATTCTACTACATCACTACATTGCGTACTACACAGTATAAAGAAAGATTTGAGATTCAGCTCTAGTGGTGTGGCGGTGTAATTGCACAGCGTCGCAGGCATCAACACACAAGTATAAATGCTCACAATGGTGTAGGCTCTGTGTCGAGTCACATAGATAACTCCAGCTTCAACATCTACATTTAGAAAAAACAGCCTACCCGGATAATTGAGTTCATCTCTGGTGGAGTAACCTGCTTGGCTCTTTCGATAGCCCCAAGGACCTGCTGTTGGTGCTGAAACACAAACACACAAGTGAAGGCCATCACATATAGTACAGTCATTAATATACATGCAAACACAATTTACATTCACCATCCATGTACACATTAAATTGTTCAGTCCTAATTTGAACTGATTCGATATGTTTTTTCTTTTTTTTTTTGTTATTGCGATGAGTTGTTGAGTGTCATTGCATTGCACAGTAATAGGTGTACTGTTTCTTTAACAGTTATTCATGTAGAGTGTGCAAGTGTTTGACTCTCCTGGAATACTATGAAGACCACTGGACTCTGCTGTTACAGTTACTGTTGTCTGTAATTATTGCAACCAGTGTTTCTTTTGCTAAGATGTTCTTTATTCTTGCAGCTGATGAAGGCTGAAACTGACTAGGTTAAAATGCTGTTGTGTTTTCTTTTTTTTTGGTTCATATCTCCCATTGCTTGACTGATAAATGTTTATGTGAAGAAAATGATGTAAGACAGCTCAACAATGGCTCTGAGGTGTCTGTGCAGTAGAAAATGTAGTAGTTGATAAATTTCTTAGTTCAAAGCCTGGTTGAAAGGCTGGTCATTCAGTACCTCCTGAGACAGGTAAGGCAGGACTTGAGCACAGATCGCATTTAATCTCTTCACAATCTCTGCCTGAAAAGGAAACACACACATAAGTTCACAATCTGTTTAATCGTGCCTCATGTGGGGGACCAGTTCTACAGATCATAAACTGGTTCATTCAGGGAGTACAAAGAAATTTGATTCTTCATATCATCCGAGTTGCTGTTTATAGAAAACAAAAAAACTATATCATTTTTATATATATTGTTTGCTATGAGGGTGGTGATAAATGACTTAGCATCCCATAGGTTGCCATACAGACACACCAGCACACTGAAAAGCATTATGAAAATCCCTCATGTCTCGAGTCCTCTTGTGGGTCAAATAAATCAATCCATTTCAACAGTTGGCAGTGTTTGAATGACTTCATTCAAATTACGTCTTGGTTAAATTTTAATTAATACATTATTTAAAATTAATAAATGACTAAATATAAGAATATAAACATACTGCATTAATGTGTGCAGATGTGTGTTCTCGATGACGTGTACCTCATTTCACTTAGATCATCAACAAAAGCCTAAACTCTTATACATTTTTTTAATTCAAGTTCATCTACTTGAATAATGACTCAAAATGTAAAAAAAAAAATTAAAAATCAAGAAGACTGCCGGTGCCCTGAGCCATCAACATCACAGGGTACTCAGGATTATTGCACTGTAAGCAGAAAATGATGCAAGTGAATTAAAGGCAAAAAATGAGTATAGAAAATTCAACACTCGTTGCTATATTATAGCTTTTAAGTAACTTACTCTTAAAGGTTTTCTGTTCATTTCTGGATGATCACAAAAATTAACCTTTATGTTTTGACACATACAGTGTGACAATGTTTTCAAGCAGTTCCATAAAGCACCCCCACACACACACAATTGTTGGGTGGTGATGGGATGTGCATGCCACAGGAGTATAACCTGCGCAATTGCTGAGAGAGAGAGAGATAGAGAGAGTGACAGTGAAGAAGGTAAATCAGCAATAGCCCTGTTACAGTACAGTGCTGGCAATTCCCTGCCACACTTACACACCAGGGTGCATGACAGAAACAAGGAGGAGGAGAAAAGAAGACGGAAGCGAGAGAGAGAGAGAGAGAGAGTGCAAGAGAGTAAATGTATGATAAAATACATACAAAGGGCTATGAAAAAAACAGAGAATGGCGAGACAAATAGAAGAGAGAAAAAAGAGCAGATGGGACAGGAAGAGAAAAATGAAAAGGTGAAAAAGAAAGAAGTAGCAGCATACAAAATACTGTATTCTTCTTTGCATTCGTTTCTGCACTCCTCCTCTCCAGCACCTCTCACCCTTCAATGCAGACAGTTCTCACACACACACACACACACACACACACACACACACACACACACACACACACACACACACACACACACACACACACACACACACACACACACACACACACACACACACACACACACACCTCTGCTGGTAGCATGCAGTTATTCTGTATTTTCCCCCACAGAGCGAGAGAGCACGAGAGAGAGAGAGAGAGAGAGAGAGAGAGAGAGAGAGAAGGCTGATGAACTGTGCTGTTGTTGGAGCTCGAACACATCTTCAACATTTTCAGCTGATTCTGTCACAACAGCTCCATCAATCCACACCCACAAACATACAGCTATGGCCAAGATTAAGACACTGATTAAGCCCCTGAAGCCACGCCTAGCCCTAGACTAGCCCTACCTCTCAATCAGCAAGGTCCTTTTGACGACACACTGTAAAATTGCTGGCATTTAGACTTAGTTCTGTGCATTAGTACAGAAAATAAACAAATAAACAAACAAACTAACTAACTAACTAACAAGGTAGAAAATTGGGTAACCAAACTACAAGGCACAAGATGCATGGTTGGTGCAGTGTAGTGTAATGTAGTAACACTGCTGCCTTTTATGCAGAAAGCTAGGTTTCAATCCCCAGCTCAGGTAACCAAGACTCTTAACACAACAACTGCCAACATCCGTAACACAGATTAACTGTCAAATGTGTCCAATAGGAAACGCTCTACTGGACAGTCCTCAAATCTGGGCTCAGGTCTTTATCTCAGTCCTCAGCTCCTAGGACTCAGGAGATATGGGATGTTTTGAAACCCTAGCCCTAGCAATATTTAGGTATTCTGTATATGAACCTAGTTTCTCCTAATTTGGTAGCCTCACAGGACAAAACCCTTCTTGAATATGAAAGGGAGTAATAAACTTGGGATTTATTTCCAAGAAATTGTGGGCCATTCAAACTGATATTTATACACGTAAAAATACTGTGATATTTCAAGAAAATGTAGAGATGTTTTTTTCCAGTTAGACTCAAAAATTTGCATCATTTGAAGATACCAGATTTTATCCTTAACCTGGTACATCGGTGCCTTTTCTTTCTAAATTAATTAAGGTTAGTTTACTATGTTGTAGTAAGATTTCAAAAATATCCTAAATATATGTAGGTTATATGGTATTTGGAGAGAGGAAGAGTCCTTACCTGCTTGTGCATTTCAATATTCAGTCCATATGACATCTCATAGTACTGTGGAAAGATAGTGACATTAGAGAAACATGCACTGGGGTATCATACACAGTTCTTACAGGCAGAAAAACAAGGTTGGCTGTCAGACAAGCGGGTGTCTCTGATAGATACAGCATGGGCGAGTGTGTGTGCGCTTGTGTGTTCGTGTGCAGTGCATGAACAATGATTCAGTCACAACACAAGGGACTACACAAGGGAGGAAGAAGGACAATGAGGATAGGAACAAAAAGGAACACATTAAAAATACTACATTTCATATCGCTAATGTCCAAAAAATAATAACACACAACTAAATTTTTGCAGCTTTCTTTTTTAGAAACGGGTTCACATTTCCTATGGCTCGTGCTTGTCGCCATGTCTTTTGTGACTTTGGCCACCAAAAGTGCAAAGATTTGATTTATTAAATATTAGTAATTAATTCCATATTAACAAATCACCTGACCAGTGTTATATACATATTTTCAATATTTAAATAATCAAACAAGTACTTTTACTATTCTGTCTGTTTCACTGGACTCTTTTTTTCACTGGAAAAAAAAGATTTTGTTGAAATTCACTGACTATACCCATTCCAATGCATGACGTTAGCTAGAGAAACTTCTACAATTCTGAGGATTATATTTATTGCTTTCGATGGTCGCTAGTTTACTAAATGCAACACAAGGAAAATAAACATATAATTAGTTAATTAAAACCTGAGACACAGGCCTGAAAAAAAAAAAAAAAATCTGAAGTTTGATTTTAAAAGACAACACAGTGGTGTGTAGTCAGTCAAGTAATTACTGCTCACTCAAACACACACACCCCATTCTGGCTGGCTGGTCCTAGGGATTGTGCAGGAACCTGATAGGCTGCTAGATGGAGGAGGGGAGAGGTGGATGATGGGGAAGAGCAATACTGCACAGATTAGATCAGATTAAAGCGCCGGGTGGATCAATTAGAGGCAGGATATCAGACAGCAACACGAAGCCTGGGTGAGTGACAATGAGATTACAGAGCAGAGTGAGATAGAGCGAGAAAGAGAGAGAGTATGTGTTGGGTAAGAGGTGAAGGAGAGAAAGAGGGAGAGGTGAGGAAGAAAGTGAAAAAAAAAGAAAGAAAGAAAAGAGGAAATGACAAGGGAAGTAAGATTGGTAGAAAAAAAGAAAGAGATGGAGACAGTGAGGAAGACACTAGAAATACATAAGAGGTATGGAGAGTAGGAGGGAAAGGGGAGAAAAAATTGTGATGCGTATGAGAAAGAGAGGAGGGGGGAGGGAGAAGACAGAATGAAGTGACACAAAGGGATGGGAAGAGAAAGATTTAAAAAAGAATGAAAAAAGAATTTACAGAGTATGGGGAGGAGATGGACAAATAGAGAATAAAGAAAGAAAGAGGGAGCAGAATGAGATGAAAGGGCAGGTATGGGATGGGTCAGTAAGTGGAAGGAGGGTGTTCTAGCTCGCTCTCTCTCTCTCTCTCTGTTGTGTGTGTGTGTGTGTGTGTGTGTGTGTACTCACCATGATATAATGACGCTGCATTTCTGATTTCTCACTGGCCAGCTTGTCACATTCTAGCTTCAGACTGAAGAGAGCAGATATCACAAATCAGAGAAACCATTTTGAGTTGGAGATTAAATCACAGAAATGACACATTTTTACGCATTTCAATATTTATCAGAAAAGGAACACCAACAGTAATTTGATTATTAATTTGATTAGTCTTTCAGCGCATCAAAGAAAGGTCATGTACCAGCACCGTAAATACCATGAATGCTCTCCATTCTACAATTCATGACATTGAGTGATTTTCATTCCACAAAACAAACATTAACGCACTCACTCTATTCATTTATTTATTGTCTGTAACCGCTTATCCAATTCAGGGTCGCGGCGGGTCTGGAGCCTACCCAGAATCACTGGGTGCAAGGCAAGAACACACCTTGGAGGGTGCGCCAGTCCTACACAGGACAACACACACACCTACAGACACTTTTGAGTCACCAATCCACCTACCAAAATATGCTTTTGGACCGTGGGAGGAAACCGGAAAACCCGGAGAAGACCCACGCAGACACGGGGAGAACACTCACTCTATTCAATATCACTTAAAAACAGCCATAACCGTAAATAGACAGGTCCAAAATATCTGACATTTATTTTGACAAAATAAAATATTAAAGACATATACAACACCTGTCAGATTCTCTTCAGAGCAACTTGCTATTTATTCATGTTACAATCAATTAGGAGTCCTGCCCAAGGTGTTACACATTTAGCTACACCAACCATCCAAGGCCTTTCAGTCCATCCATGAAACACAGTAATTGCAGCTGAAATACTGCAGCAATGACATAGTGAGAAGTGTAAATCACCCAAAACTTATCTTAAAGCCCTCATAGAATTATTCATCTCTAAAAGCTACAATCAGTTATTAAAACAAAAGTCTACCAAAGACTTGTCTGTTGACATTTGTTTTCTTTTTTGAGTTGTATTTCTCAATCCATTTCTTTCAGAAATATGCTCACAGAACCTGATTCCTATCATCACCATAAAGAACTATGAGGGAGAGTGTTTCTGTGCAGAAAACCATTTCTCAAACTGCTGTTAATAAGTGATTACAATACAGCTAATAAATAATGTAACGATTTAGAATAATCAGTAGTAAAACTGCCTTTTAATGTGTGCATGGTTGCTTCATGCTGTTCTACTCTAATCCAGACAGAGGCTTACCCAATGTACATCACATGATGATCAAATATCAAATTAGAGGGAGGCTACTGTAGCGTGTTGTAGTGTGGAGAAAACAAGCAGGCAACATGGTAACATAAGCACACTTTCACAGTAAGAGCACGCTAAAATGTTAGCTTGAAATGCTCTTTTACAGTCTTGAATGACAGGCGGTCTCACTCTCTCCCTCTTCTTCACTGCTTGGTGCTTCCACTTAGCCAAAAAAACAGCCTTCTCTTCCCTCCAAAAAACAGCCTTAACATACATTGGGGGTTGTCATAGCAACCATCCTCACTGCTGCCAGGCTACCTGTGATTGGCCATGCCAGTCCCTGATTGGCCAAGGCCACACGAAGCCTTCTAGGATGCTGTCAAAAAAAAAAAAAATAAAAATAAAACCCCGACCACCCCCTTCAAGAAAAAAAAGAATAAGAAAAGCAAAAAATGAGAAAAAGAGAAAAAGAGAAAAAAAAAATAAATAAATAAAATAAACAACCCACACTGATGTAGTTTTATTGCTGCCGATTTCAGCCTCCAAATCGCTCCTGCTGTCATCCTTATTTTGATTTATGTATTCCCTGATCTATTTATGCATTTGCAGGCGGGGCGGGGGGTGCGACAGCTCGGGTGGGCTCAGGAGACCGCCCGCAGTACATTTCTTTGAAAGGCTCAACGCGGTACAAAAAAAAAAAAGGGGGTGAGGGGTAGGGGTGGGGGTGGGGGGGTGAATGCCTTGTCTCTGGAATCTCAATTGAAGTCAATGATGGCAGATCGAGGGTCTGAATAGACACAGGAAGTGTGGGGCCCTATTCTTCTAAACGCCTCACATGCGGAAGGGGGTTAAACGCCAGCACGTTCGTTGTCATGGGAATAGAAGGAGGGAGGCTGACGCACAGACATGTTGCCTTAAAAAAAATAAAATATATAAAAAAAAAAAAAAAAAGACAAGGCAGAAGAAAGTGGTCTTTTCATGTTCTTACAGGGAGTTTTATCTCCTCAATACCTAACAAAACTAAGCATGACACTAGTAAGATTTCTATTAGCACCTTAATGCTCAGATCACTACTTTTAAAAAAGAAGCTATTTGATATATATATATAGGAATATATATCTTCCTGTTTAAAATAAGTGCTTTTATATATAAATACACAAATGTGAGCTCAAATTCTCTTCATCAAACACATTATTTGGGCACCACTAAAAGAATTAGTCCCGTTTTTTGTTGGCTGTTACTGTGAAAAACCACAGATCATTTTCTATAACTGCTTTATCCATAGCACAGTCACAGTCAGTCCAGAGCCTACCTGGAATCATTGGGCACAAGGAACAGACCGTGTATGGGGTGCTGTACATCATAAGGCAAGGCAACTTAGACACCCCTAATATACAAACCCCATGGTGTTATTAATATGGCCACAAAGACATTATTTCAATTGATAAAACTGTTTTTTTTTTCTTTTTAAATCATACACCCATTTATAATTTGATGCTAGTAACATGTTCTAAACACAGAGTGGTAAATTTGTGCAATGCTACAAAAACACTAATTACGTTAACTGACAACAGTTCAGTGACATGGTTGACTTTAAAACACATTTCAGACAGTCTTTCAGAAATTGAGATGAGACAGAGAGATAGATAGATACCTGTGATATTGTGCTTGGAGGAACTGGAACTCGTCCTTAATGCGGTCACATGAGTCTGACGTGGTGAATTTGAGCTGCTGTGATGAAGCCTGTAATCAAACCATTAACAGTTAGTCACATTGCGCCACTCCACACACAGGCAGAAAGCAAATTAGTACAGTTAACAGCACGGCACTCAAAACCACAATAACCATTCCAAATTGTTCCAGTAAATTCGGAACAGCTTTTGAAAATTATTAAATTCCAGAACTGAGATCAGGAGGGAATTCTCTGGAGGTAGACCAGGGCCTGCCTTACAAAATAAATCTGTGAATGCTACTTTCCAAGACATGAAATACAATTTCCCCAAAAATAAGGAAATCCCTGTCAATCAGACTTAACTCAAAAACAAGTCGTTCCTAAACTCTGGCTGTATTACACGTGAAGAACTTGAAGCAGTTATTATTTCCCTCGTCTCTCCATATTCCAGCAGGAGGACAGGGAGAGATTATTACTGGAGTACTGGTGGAAGACCAGATGCAGGGCTCGTTCACAATGCTATAAAGATTTAAAAATAGATTGACCATCCAGCTCAAAACCTAGTATGACATGGAAGCTATTTAGTTTTTGGTCCATTTTCTTGTTTATAAAATTTACATTTGAAGAGTTAGTAGTGTATGTTCATGGATTTATGAAAAACATTAATCAGGTGATTTGTAAATCATGATTCTCCTTTATAGGTTTGATGACATTCTTGATATGCAGAGGGGAAAAAAACAAAACCAAAAAAACGAATATATCGCTACTTTATTTTACTACTTAAAGCAAGTTTACTGTTCACATACATGTCCTTATGAAGGCTAATGCAATACCAGCAGGTGGTGTCCTGGTAAGTTCTGTAATTCTATGCTCAGGAGGAATTTTTTTTTTTTTTCATTATGAACATGTCCTCATATTTCAATGCCAATATGCTATCTAGCTGCTATTCTTGAGATAATTTTATTCTTACATACATAATATGACCGTGGTGGGGTGGGCTGAAAGTCTCTTAAGGCTCCCAAAGGTTCAGAAACGGCCCAGGTATTTTGCATTTCTATGAAAGTGATGTAAATAGGTGGCTTTCCATACAGTGTTTACTGATTTTTTTTTTATGAATGCAGATGGTCAAGACAAACTTTGAAAACTGTACTCAGCTCTCCTGCAAAGCGCTTCACCATTACCAGAAATGAACTATCAGGCTAGATCAGGCTAAAGGACCTAATGAGCAGCAGTTCAAGCACACGAGCAATCAAGATCCAGTCAGCTGGCATTTCTCTCATTAACAGCACTGGGTCCCTGCAGAGCCCCATTACCTAGAGTACGACCAAAGGGCAAAATCACCTTATTTTCACGTCCCGTCTGCACTGTGCTCATTTCATGCTTCAGAATATCCCGTTTTAAATGAAGAATATGAAGCACTGATAGGAATGGATGCTGTAGTTATTTTTGCCATTTGAAAATGAGCATTTCTGAATAAATATTATTAAAACATTCCAATAACAAAATATTTATGTCGTTATAAATAAAAACTAGCATACAGATTATTTGAGCCTGTTTTTCATGACAGCTAACAGACATGGACCGAATGGTAATCTCTATCTACTAGATCATTTTTGCAGTTGCTTTAATCATTAATCTTAGTGCTCAAGCCCTAAATGCCCAGATGTTTAGGCATTTTGCTTTTTAGAAATGGATACACACAACTGACACAGACTGAGCTCAAATAAACAAACATTCCTCACATTTGCCCTCTAAAGGCAAGTCTGATTATGCCCGAGTCCGAATATTATGGGTGAAAAAAAAAAAAAAAACGTCAATTTTGAAACAAACACGTGTATATTAATTATGTCTTTCACAGAGTCTGAATTTGATGGACTACGAAGCCAGCTTCAGATATTGAATTAGAACCTGTTTTATTGTCTGCGTTTTGCGGATAAATCAGAGTGCCGTTGTCATGGTTGCAGATCAAACAAATGAGCAGGAAGGCACAGTCTTGCTTGTTTGGTTTGTTGCAGCTTTTTGTAACACAAAAACTTAAAAAAAAAAACAAAAAAAAAAAACAATAAACAAACTGACTTCTAAAATGTGGCAGTTAAAGAAAATATAATCCCTTTTGCCGAGGGGAGCAACAAGCAGAAGCAGAGCCTCGAACTTCCCCAGTGACCTTCAGAAACTTCTGAACTTCTGTGTTGTTCTGTAGACTGGGGTGGACTCCAGTGTGCATGTCATTTAGTCGCTGTGATTAAAGTAAAATAATACATTTACCATCACTCCTACTCAGTGAATCAATTTCTTCTTCCTCTTTCTGTGTCTTCCCACAATTTCAGTGCGGAGACAAAAAACTCTTCAGACTTGGTGTGAAGGTCCCACAACGTTAAACATCACATCCAAGTTTTTGTGTGAAAAAAAATCGTACTCTGTGTGAATGGACCTTAAAGGCATTATAAATTAAAGCTGAGCATTCAAGGCTTTGCAATTCGTCAAACCAATACAACTTTTTCCACATCTCTACAGAGCCAATAAATCTGAAATAAAATTCAATCATGTCCACCACATCACTATAAATTCCTCTCTAAACTCTGAGAACAGCCTTGATCAAGTCTTGATACTATATTTACAGTGCCACATTTTCACTTTTTTTTCCCCTTCCATATCACATTAAAGAAAAAATTAAATTCATCCTCACCGAACATGTGTTTTCAAACATTTCTAACTTTATCTACTAAAACCGTACATATCCTAAATGATGTTTTCTATTAAATAAGTCCCAACCTAAGCACCTCGAGGACTGAACAACCAGTGCTTCATTTCCCACAGAGTAGAGGCCTAAATGAAAGGAAAGTGTTCAGGGCCGAATGCTCAGTGTGTTTCAGGCTCGGCCTGGGAGAGCTTATTTCCTGAGAGAAACACTGGAGTACGGAAGCGACTCCAATTCTCAAACTTTCCTAGTCAATAGCCTCAGGTGGAGTATCGCATGGTGGAGAGCTCCAAGACCCTGCACCCACACAATAGTGGCTTTCAGCAGACGCTTGCTAGTCTTTAGGCTTCACTAAATGGAACTCGGGTGCACTGAAGTTCAAGGCTGGGCGCTACGTAGGAAATGGGACAGAAAACAGGTAGCAGCGAAGTACAGCATTAGGCTACAGAAGAGGGCAAGAGCAAGGACTAAAGGGAAGGGAAAATGTAGAAATGTTGAATCGCCAATCCATGAGTTAGCAGGCTTAAAAGAAAATGCAGGATGGCTTTTCACAAAAGGTGGAAAAATGGGGCAATATCGCCAAAGTCAACTGAACTATTTCCCACTCCCTCAAATACGCACAAATGTAGACACACACACACATACACACACACGCACAAAGCAGCTCCAAAATATAGGACAATCCCCTAATTTGATTCTTGCTATTCTGCGCTGCTCCTTTGAGATGCAATTAAAGCATTAAAAGGCTTTATGTGCTGGTGGGCAAATTGAGAGTCTTCAGCAGCTAAATGGGATTCATCATTCCAGTAATTTACCGCCAGCCCCGACCCTCATCACTTAGAAGAGAAAAAAAAAAACATAATCAAACCATTGCAGAAAATTCCCTCTAAACCATAAACTCTATTTAAAAATAAAGGAAGGGGGGGTTACAAACAAAAGGCAGTGTTCCCAGCAGTGACATCCATAAAGACAGAGGGGATTAATCTGGAGGAAGATTGTGATTCTTTGGGCAACTGACAGAGAATATCATTCATCAACACTCATCCATTCTCTTTCTCGTTCTCCCTCTCTCTCTCTCTCTCTCAAAGGAGGCAGCAGGATTCAACGGTTGAAACCCTTTAATCTCTGTGTTTACCTCTGCTTCGTCCTCCAAGCCAAATACGGTCACATCTGGGTTTTGGCAGCTTTCTAGTTGTTTAAGTGAGGAGCTCTGCACTGCTGGGATTAAAAATGCTTCACCATCTGATTACCACTGGCAAATCTATGCGCCACTCTCCGGGACCACCATCAGAGTTCATTTACATCTAAAATGACCAATCAGCAATCAATTTAAGCCTTGTTCGTTTATGACGTATTCTAATTTATTGGCAATTTTTATTTAATGTCTATTTCTTCCTGAAAAAACCTTCAAAACATGGTCAGTCGACTAAAGGCAGGTTTAGTATCCATGTTTACAAGGCTTATGTAAGTTATGTAATGAAAGCTTATACCCAGTCAATTAAAAGTTTGCATCCTGTGTGCATAAACATGACATCCACTACTACTTTAAATATCTATTAAATATCTTTAATATCCTTGGTATGCTTTTTTTTGTGAAAAAATGTATGTCAATTACCATTTTAAACAAGTAGTACTTTTTAATTCATTGTGTGCCATGCATCAGGTTTGGCCTAAAGAACCAAAGCATGTTCCATATGCTAGTATTAATATTATTATTAATAATAGGAATAATAATTCAAATAGGACCACCTTCTTCCCTTAATTTCTGGACTTCCCCTAACTGCAGCAGATGAGGGAATGCATGAGTTCCAGCTTCATTACTATAAACAACAACAAACATGGACCTGTTTTTACCATTTACTCCAGCTCCTCTCCACACAAAAATGGATTATTTTATTGGCAAAAGCCAATAATAAAACAAAATGAAAAATCTTGATGGATATTAAACTTATTCAAATATTGTAGTGTTACAGCAGTCAGTTGAGTCTATATCACAATATTACAACAATAGAAGATGCACATTAATAAAAAACAGTAAAATATATCCTAAGAGTCACTGACATAAAGGAGTCTTAGGTTATAAGATGCAGTGTAATCATTGGACAAGAAAAATGTTACTCTATATTAAAGAGGTACGACAGACAGGAAAATAAGGCAGGCCATGCTGTAATCAAAGCTCAGAATAGTAACGGGGGCTTTCAGGCCCACTGCACTGGAGGCATCTGTAATCCAGTGGCGGGAAGAGGAGCTAATCCTGTTGGGCGGGAATTTGATTTGGATGATTATCTCCATAGCCCTAGTCCTGATGCACATGCGCACGCACACACACACACACACACACACACACACACAAAAAGATTGCATTATCACACTTTCCCGCTCTGAGCCAATCTGACCTCTTTAGGACGTTTTAAAAGGGATTATTCTACTTTTAACATTTTGACTGTGGTACGCTTCTCAAAAAAAAAAAAAACAGTCCTCCTCCTGCCAAAAGGCCAAAGGATGACAATCACACAACACCACATTAAAATACATTGCACTGAGAGAGAGAGAGAGAGAGAGAGAGAGAGAGAGAGAGAGAGAAAGAGAGAAACAGTGACGATAACTTGATTTACGTGTGTTAAATATCATGAATGGAATTATTTTTATGAGCTATTTTTCTAAAAGTTGGCTATCATGGAAAAGGAAAAGGCAGATGGGCAAATTAATAGAAATACTGAATGAGAAAGAAAATGAAAGGAGGAAGACAGAGAGAGAGAGAGAGCTAGAAAGACTAAGACAGGAACAGACTGAAAATGGTTGAGGGATGATGAGCACAAGTGGGACAGAGAGAGAGAAAAAAAATTACAAAAACTTGCTTGCAAATATAGTGAGAGAAGAGAACTTAGATGAAAGAGATAGAGATCAAAAAATCTAGTGATAAAGATGGATAAACAAAAAGCACAAAGCATGTGAGTGAAAGGAAAATGAAGCAACAGATGGACAGAAATAGCCACAAGAGTGAGAGACTTAAAAGGGAAGGTAGGGGTAGGGAAAAAGAAAGACAAGCACTGAAAAGGTGCAGAGAAATGGAAAGGCAGAAGGGAAGAGCAGACAGTAACAGATCTTGAGAAAAACAGACTGAGAGAGAGGTAAAACAAAGCAAAGGAGGAAAACAATGTAATATTTTTTGTAATATGGGGTGTGAGGAATACACAAGTTTTCAGGATAGTGTTGAGTCTGGCACAGGGCAGGTCAGTGTGATTTGTGGTACTACTGGCGAGAGCGGGTGATTGTGATGGATGCTGCATCTGTAAAAAATGGCCCGCTGGGGTCACAACCTCCGGAGCGCTGCCGATTACTCCCCGCCTTCAAAACAAATAGCCCAACGAGGCGAGCTGAAAGAGCTGATAGGATGCACACAAACAAACACGTCTCAGAAAAGCCAACGGCAGGCAGGATGCAGATAAACTCAAAAGAATGAACAGATATTCACAGCTAAACGCTGCATTAGCATCCCACGCAGCAGCCTTCTCCACAGGGATTTCCCCCGTGCTTAGCAGCAGCCTGTCGATGAGCTCTGGGTGGTGCTCTCGTAAGCCTCCCTGCTTCCTTTGGTAAACAGGGATTACAAGTCATTGAGATCATTCAGAACGTGGGGAGGAGATGCAGGCAGGAAAATGAGCTCTTCATAATACAACTGATGATCTGCAAATGATCATGCATTCATCTAGTCAAGGAAACAAAGATCTACCAAATGGTGACTTGTTAATTTAGTCCCAGAACTTGTGATCTACTTGAGAGAATTTATTATTTCAGTCATAGAATTTATGATCATGATTATAGTGGCCAAAATGATTACTGTTATCAATATTATCACTGCATTTTCTTTTAAATGGGCTGAAAAGTAAAAAAAAAAAAAAAGTACTCATCCAGAAACTGAAATCATTTCAGTGTGTTATATTTTGAACCCCTCAAAATTAGCAGCACCATGTACTCATTTAATAACTTTTTTCTAATAGAGTTAAATGAACAATAACTCCACAGGCTTGTCCTTTTTTCCTGTTTGCTTTATGTAAAGATGTAAATAAAGATAATAAAGAATGGTATTAGGAGTTGTACAACAGGTAAACAGTAATCATACATTAATAAACCTCAACTGGTCCGTTTTTAAGAGGTATGTTAATATCAAACAGCTTCTAGAGCACAACAGAAAATGTGTTTTATACCGTTAACATAAGTCTTTAACGTGGAATATAATGTTAACGCAATATCAGGTGAGACTGGGCACCACACTTGATTTACTTTGCCATGTTCCCCCTGGCACAAAGCAAACCCACTTTACATGTGGTGCAGTGCTGCGGTCACTGGGAGACTGTTCCTAACATGAACACTTGGTTGACACTGTAACTTACAATTTAGTTAATTTATGTAAAATTTATGTAACACTGTCAGAAATTTTAATGAGGATTCCCATTAATCTGGTGACCATTTCATGGCTCGTGATCCATTTAGTCAAATAACAGTTGATTTGCCAATGATTTGACACAAGCTTTTTAAAAAACTGATCATCTACTACCAAACATCCATTAATTAGCAATAATACTGAAGATCGACCAATGAAGACCATAGATTCAGTCACAGAACTGATACCACTGAAGATCTACCAGCCATTTAACTGCTGATCTACCAGTCGTGATCCATTCAATTACTTCAGTCATCATTGTTGATGATCCAATAATTCAGTCATTAACCAAAGAGATGCACCAGTAACAATTCATTGATTTTTTTCATCACAGGGCTGCTAACCTGCTAATACATTAATTTAGTCACAGAACTGATAGTCTAGCAATGATCTATTCATTTTGTAATAAATAATGATTTACCATGGATGAACCATTCCTTAATTCGTAGGAAAAATTACCCACCAATTTAAATCACAAAACCCATAATGAACCAAACATTGACTTAGTCATGAAATGGATGATCTAACAATAATGCTAATGTGCTAAACCTTGATAATCTACTATTCATTTAGCCACATAACTAGTGAAGTATAGGTGATGATCCATTAACTTAGTCGTAGAACTGAGTGTAATTCATTAACAGCGACCCATTAGTTTAGTCGCAGAAGTGATTATTTCCTAATTATTATCCATTAACTGTAGTCATTCAAGTGTAGCTGGACTCAAAGTGCCTTATTTACAATGATGTAGTGCCCCCCCTCCCAAAAAATACATGTACACACACACACACACACAAATGTATATAACAACAGTACTGAGACACACCTACACTACAAGGACTTTGCAAAGGAAATCATAAAGCAAAAAACATTGCCTAATTAACCCAGTGTGGGTGTCACACTTAAGACAAACACAAACTAAGGCACCTGCATTAACTGTCACCCTCCGTGAAACACCCAAGTGTTTATAATCTAAGCACATTTTTAATTTTTTATTTTTTTTTCATGATCCACCCACCATCACATTATCATTTGCACACTACACACTTGCTTAATGAAACAGGTGCAAAAAATTAATGAGATTTCAGAACGCCGTCTTCATAAGCCGTTTTAACTGATTTGACATGTTGCGAAGCATTTGGCTTGGCTTTTCCATATGAACATTCATAGCAGCTTCACATATTGGCTGGTTAGCTCCAGCACTGATGTCTCAATCATCACTGTTGGATCTCTTTGGTGCCTTTTTTTAAATTGTCAATCATGGGGAAAAAAAATCCAGCATCAACTAGCAGTTTCTAAAATCTCCAAGCTACAGCAGAGCTCACATTTGTTTTTAATCCAACTCAAGGCAGCTTGTGAAATAACACAGTGGTCTTTCGAAGAGGTACAAATGTACAAATCTTCCTTGGATTTGTGGCCAATGAAAGACCCCAGCAAGA
Organism: Hoplias malabaricus; assembly: GCF_029633855.1. Taxonomy (NCBI): domain Eukaryota; kingdom Metazoa; phylum Chordata; class Actinopteri; order Characiformes; family Erythrinidae; genus Hoplias; species Hoplias malabaricus. The sequence goes on along the minus strand of NC_089815.1, from coordinate 20,816,447 downwards.
GCTGGATGGTGCAACAAGGAATGGAAAAACTCTACTGATCTGTCTGAACTTATGAGCAGCTAAGATGTATTTATTCCAAAAAAATAACACAACGAACGAACAATGTTTAAAGTTTCTGTTGCCTTTATTGTTGTGTCCAAAGCCTGTGGTTCCTATTAATAATGATGTTTTGCAATGTCACAGGCTACATTTCTGGGGGCAGCTATTGTAGTAGCACACCAACAGTGACCAAGGACTACAAAGTGAGTAGAGCTGAGAAGAGTAGGTACCATGCAGTGGAAATGCAATATATGTGACCAGCACAAAGTTAAATTGTGAACAATATACAGTGCCTCTAGGAGACTTACTGTAATTCGATCACTCAAAACACCTTCAGAGGTGGGAAGGGTGCATCTGTAACAACAGCAATGTAAACAAAAAATGCATCCAGATGCATCAACATCAAAAAAAAAAGCCATCCATATCCATTGCATCATTGCTCTTGTTTCTTTGTTCCTCTTCCATTCACTAATACACTATTCTACATTCATTGACCCTTTCATCCAGTCCACCGACCATAAAGAAGCACTCTATAGTTCTACAATTACTTTAATGTAGTATTGTAATCTGTTGTTGTGTGCTCTGTTACCACTTTTCTTCCTGTTCTTCACTGGTCAGGACCCCCAGAGAAGAACCACAGAGCAGGTAAAATATTTATCATTCTCACCACTGCAGTGACACTGACATGGTTGTGACATGTTAATGTGTGTTGTGCCGGTAAATGTGGCTCAGACACAGCAGTGCTGTTTGAGTTTGTGAACATCTTAGTGCAACTGCTGGAATGCTAATAGTCTATCAATCAAAAACACATAGCCAGCATGTTGCTGTTTTTCACTTTGTGTTTGTCCATATTTTGCAAACACCTCCAGGGTTCAGTCTTACAAGTTGGTTGCATATTTTGCTTCTTTCCATCCACAGTATCCCAAAAACAAATTTAGATTCAACAATCAAAAAAACCTTGCTCAACGTTCACTGGTAGTCAAGTGTAAGTTCAAGTGTTCTCTGTGGTATTTCCTTTCCTCAGAGATGAATCCTGCACAGTTACACATCCTTTAGACCAAACCAACTAACATTTCATTTAAACAATTCAAACAGTAAACCACAACTTTTTTTTTGCAAAGTATACTTTTAAAGGTGGTCTGGTGTATTTCAAATTGTTACCATTTCAGCAGTTTCTTTGCAAATCTCTTCAGGTTGGTACATACATCCAAAATACCCTTGTACCCTTCTGAATGGTGAGCTGAAACATCATGAAAGATGATAGCGGAATCATGTGTGTGTGTTTTGCACTCTGCTCCTGACCCTAAGCCTCGGTCTAGTGCACTGGTCAGAGAAGTGGTCAGCACTGCATCATGTCATGACCAAAACATCTGCTCTTCTGTGTCTGGTTTTACCAAAGGGACTAAAGTTGAAAAGACCCTCAAGAGAAAATGTGTGTGTGATGATAAACCAGAAACATCTGACAGTGTGAGTAAGTGCAGGTGCAGGTAAGAAAGATTAAAAGCAACATGCCTAACCCTACAGGTCTCTTATTTAGGAAACGGCTCATTTCCCCTGATCTATGAGCTGAGACAATTTTTCTCAGAAGCTTTTTTTTTGAGAAAACCTGGGATCCTTCTTATTTCTGAAACCTGATCCTCTGGCAAGTTATCTGCCTGCAGAACCAAGTGAATTCAACCAGCGCAAATCAACAGCTGCCTTTACAGAACAATCTCATCTCTGTTAGGTACAATAAATGGGTTATTACTGACAGATTGCATATTTCTTCAACCTAGGATGTCACAATCAAGATTTTTGCTTTTTTGTTTTCTATATTGAGTATCATCCTTTAGAGTCTCAATCTGATTTTTTCTAAATAATACTGATAAAGTACATAACAGTTATTAAAATCAACCCAGTGTAAATGCCTGACAACTGAAAACTGTGCCTCCAATGAAAAACACATTTCTCATCGAGAATTTTGCCAGGCCGGTCTACAAGAGGCATTTTCACTTACTGACTGACTCCTAACCTTAAAACGTGCATGCGCAAGTAGGAACTGTTCGGCCATATTTCACAGGGAGAACTTAAGGTGGTGCTACTACAACGTCTGTTGTTAGTTCAGCTATATTTCACATTCCAGTTCGTAGACTACATTTGGAACCGTTCTGCGTGTTTCCATCGACATAAACTGGTTTTGCAAACCAGAAAAATTAGTTCCCAGCTGGAACCAAAGAACAGTAGGTTCTTCAGTGTGAACTGTGGCTGAATAATAAGAAATAACACGAGCTCAGTTTGTGTGTGTTACTGTGCCTGTGTTTGGCTCTGTGTTAGTTACGTTTCTCCGCTCAGCAGGACAGAGTGGAACTCGGCAACATTTACACACATATTACATCTCACAGAGGGAGAAGGACTATTGAATTTGTCTTATGAGTGTGTGTCTCAATGAGTGCGTGTCTTTATAGTGGGGAGACATTTTGTGGCATTAGTGTGTTTATAAAACTCCACAAAGCTACGCACAGCCACTTTAAACTTAACGTATTTTACACTAAATAAATAAGTAATTGTAATTCTTAAAATCAACAAAATGTTCTTGTTCTTATTTGTTCTTTGGTGGTAGATCATCTAGTATTTATTTAAATAAAATAAACAAGAAAAACACATGCTGATGCTTTTGAAATGGCAGAATCACCTCTGTGACAATGGCTATATGGCTAACGGCTGTCTGGCAAAACTAGGCTTGCTTAGTTTCTCTTTGCTCTTGTTTAGAAGCTGAGAGATAAGATCTGAATATTTTGACTCTTTTCTCTAAATCAAAATATTCTGTTTTTATCCTCTGAGGTTTCCAGTGTTTTTTCCAACCAATACAGGACCAAGGCCCACACAGACAGCCACAGTTAATTCAAGCGCATGGACACACTCTCCTTTTTGGCTGTTCTGTGCACTTTTCATGATAAGTTTGTAACTATCATTTTTATTTTTGACGGCATCCCTGACGAAGCCAGATGGCACACCAGGGTGCCGCGGCACCCCCATTGAGAAATTCTGAACTAGAACAATCAAAATGAGTAATATAACCTCAACACCACTGTTGGACTTTTTTTTCCCCACCAATTTTAAATATTACCTCGATCAAAATGACTTAGCCGTGTCCTGCCACAAAATGCACTCTCCATTCATGACACCTATGTGTTCACTGATGTAAAACAAAGGACAGGAGTAAGGTGCTCAATAAAGCCTATACTGAAACAGTTAAAAATGTCTTAAACGGCTCTGATACCAATATTTGAGTTTGGATCAGAAAATCCCTAAAACAATTGTTGCAATCACATCCTGGTGTAGGGGTTTCCATATATGTGCGTGGGTGTGAGTGTGTTGGCATTGGCTCAATAAGCAAAATGTGGCACAGCAAGGATTAACTTCTGTGTTTAGGGCTTAAAAGAAAAAGGCAGTGCCCTGTCCTGTTCATTGAAATGGGCTCAATAAAGCATTTTGCTGCACCTCCCACTACATCAGCTTGCAAAACACAACGCAGGAGTGTGTACAGCTAAAGCCATTTATCTTTTCATCCTTGACAACAGAAGCCCTGGTGCATCCACTGACAAGCTAGAGCACTTCAAAAAACACCTGAATTCTTCAATCTTTACAACGTAAGTCAGAGACGTTCAGGTGGCATTCTACTGTAAAAGTCGCTGAATTCACTCATTTTAAAGACTGTCTACATGCGTCTGGACCTAGTACATTAATATTAACGCCACTGAACTGTGAACCAGCTTATATAGAATATCAGTCCTTCAGCTTAAGTGATGTCCTCTTGTTAAGGCACATCATCTTGACTAAACACAGCTGTGGGAAACCTGTGCTGGCTCTTTAATGATTTAACATCAGCAGTTAACTGGAGCTAAGTGGGTGAGAAGTGAAGCACAGCTGTCTGAAGGCAAATCCAGTCAGCAGTAACAACAAGCACCAAACCAATCCACAGAAACATGCTCTTAGTCACAGGTACATGAATAACTCACAGCCTTGCTTTTGCCTACAGCTGTACTTTTTGGGGGGGTAATTTTACTCATGTTTTTGATGGCCCAACTGTGATTTAAGACATCTTTGACCATATTGCTTCCATGGAAGTGGTCTATTGTTAAAAATAAATAATTAACAAATGAAACTGAGGCAAACCGACAGTTTAACATATAACTGCTGATATTAAGTGAGCAATCTGAGGTTTTCTCCACTCTTAATACTTTTGTTTAAATTACTTACACCCTACCCTTGGCTCTTTACGATTATATTAAATACCACTTGAGGAAGAATGAAGCAGAGAGGGGCAAAATTAAAGCCTCCACTGCCAGAGCTCGGTGTTGAAATGCTGCAGCAGCTCCTGGAAAGCATAGCACTAAATTCCTAATCCCTGCTCTTATTACCCTGTGCTGGGCCTTAATAGCACCATCAAGCAGCGTAAGGGCACCAGAGTGAATTAGAGGCTGCAGCCTGGAGAGGAGGCTTCAGGTTTGCACTTAGAGACCACACCTGACCAAACATAAGACCACAAAGCCATTATCACACTGCATACGCCAATAATAAGAAGCAGATAAACAGACAAGGACATACGACAGTGTTTAGCAGCACAAGTTAATGAGAAAAGGAGGTATAAAGCTGAATTCATTAAGATTGGGCTCCATTGTGATTAGTTGGGAAACGATTCGGTGCGATCCTTTTGACCTGATTTGAGAATTGCTATTAAAAACTATACACAAATGTGATAGGAGGGACTATCTCCGATACAGCTGCCAAATATTTTGGCCACTGAAATTTTAACAATAATATTCTACATTTTTAACCACAGGTAGACCAAATTCATTCATTCATTCATTGTCTGTAACTGCTTATCCAGTTCAGGGTCGCGGTGGGTCTGGAGCCTACGCAGAATCACTGAGCACAAGGGAGGAATACACCCTGGAGGGGGCGCCAGTCCTTCACAGGGCGACACACACACACACTTTTTGAGTCGCCAATCCACCTACCAACGGGTGTTTGTTGACCGTGGGACGAAACCAGAGCAACCGGAGGAAACCCACACGGACACAGGGAGAACCAAATTCTGTATCATAAATCAAATAATTTATACAAATGTGTAAGGCTAAAATGGAAGAAAAACACAAATGACTGCATGAAAATGCATGAAACAATATAATTCATTGACTTCATGGATTTTAATCTTTAACCTCCATACTTGCTTTTTGTTTCGGTATTCATAACATTATGTCTGAAATTATGGTTTTGGTCAAAAATTTCCACCTAAACTGAATATTAAAAATGTAAATATGTACGTATTAGTCATTGTTCAATGTATCTTAGCACTTAACCCATCTGTGGCAGTGATCACACATACTAGAGAACTAGGGGTAGTGAGCGCACCCAGGGTGGCTGGCAGCCATGCCCTGTGCCTGGGAAACAGTTGGAGTTAGGTGCCTTGCTTGTGGGCACCTCAGCTGTGGATTGAGGGATTAAGACAGAACTGCTCCTTCACTCCCACCGCACCCAATTTTCCTGCCGGTCGTGGGAATTGAACCAGTGACCTTAAACTCCTAAGCATTCTATTCTAACCACATTAGACCTCTGCTATCCTACATAGCCAGTCAAATATTCTGAAGTATTTAATTGGTAATAAAGATAAATTTGAAACACAAACAATGGGAATAGTCCACCAGATCCTGATCCTTACTGTGGGAGAGAGCACTTGGAAAAATTTTAACAAACATCGCCTTCATCACAAACTTCCAAATTAACACTGCTCAGGGATCGGTGTTCGTTTTTTTATGATAGCAAAGCAAAGAAAACAAAAACAATACTCAGCATTTACTATTAATATTATTATTATTATTAGCATTGTCATAATCTTTTGACGAAAAAATTGGGAATTTAAATTTGGCACAACATTAAGCACATACATTAATAAAATACTCATTAGCACAGCTTAATAATCCAATCCCAACATATTCCAGAATCATTGCCAGTGACTCACCACCTTTGGACTGATGCGCCTTAATGCACCAATGCATTTTTCCAGCACTGGAACGGAAGAGTAAAATAGGACAGACAGAGCCTGAGGGGGAAGTTGGGGGGGTGTTGCCTTTAGCCCAAAGATATATCAGATCAGCACGTCTCACAGCGCCGTCACACTGGCAGCAAGACACACCACTGCAGCTGTGAGCCATTCAGGTCACTCTCAGTAAACACCTTCGCTGTCATGAACGGCGAGATGTCGTTGCTATGGAGTCAGTCTGCCGTGGCAACCGAGCAGTGCTTTGCCTCCTCTGCCCTGGCCAGCAATTCAGGCCAGCCAGTGCCGAGCTGCTGATTTCTCAGAGTCTCTGCTGTCCAGCAGGGCCAGTCTGACTAATCATATATTACTCTTAATTGGCCACTTGGCCACTGCAGTGAATTCATCGTAGAAGTCAGCTCAACATTCATGGCATCTGGTGCATTGCCAACAAGCATTTCTAGCTAATAAATACATCCTCAAACTACTGCCGGATCAATAATTTATAAACATCACATTTACATGGACACTTTCTCGGGTCTCTTTTTTTCTTCTTTTTTTTTTTTTCTTCTTCTTCTGAGGCCAAGATTCCAGTCTGTTTTCAAAATCCGGCAAGTTTCAAATACAAGAGTTTTATAAGTGGTAGAATAAAAAGGTCTTGATAGCTCTGGTCAGCCGTGCTTTCCTGATTTTCTATTAGATAAGACCACATAAGTACAGCTTTTGGACATTGTAATAAATATTTAAGTTTATTTTACAAAAACAAAACGAGATAAGCTCTGCCTCTTCTCCACATATTTTATTCCAGAAAGACCTGCTTAGATGCCTAGCTTTGATCATAAACAGCACATCATGACTGGATAATTTGAGATATATTTGAATGTGTTCGCTTGCACACAATCACCTACTTTCACCTGGAGTCTCTGAAGGTATGGAGCACTATCTGTAATATCACATGCAATGACAGATTTATGACACAAAAACAACATGAGTCACAAAATTCAAAAAGGCTGCACTTAACTGAAATCTTTTGTCAAAAACAGAATTGAGATGATGTTTTGATGTGAGGAAAAACACTGACAGTCAGAAAAACACTCATGAGTATCTTTGGCTTCACTATATCAAAATGTTGGTAGGCACTGGTAAATTCAGCTACATTAAGGTGCAATTTGCTGTGGACACTGATTAATCTCTTGTCTATTCTCCAGTGAAAAGCATGGAGTGAAATGGGATGAAATTAAAAGCAGTTGTATATGAGTCTATGGACACCATGCCCCACACCAAGAGTGAACTAGACTAATAAAGGCCCCAGATGATCAAGCTTCATCAGGGAGCACCGGGATGAGCTGGAGAGGCATATGTGATCCAGATCTGTTCATGTGGCTAAATCTTCTCAGCAACTTTCCAAACTCTAGTTACAACCCACCAATTAATACCCATGATTTCAGAAGAAACATTATGACTGTGTCCACATTCCTTATGCTATAGTGTATTCCCATTTCTGCACCGAATTTAAAAAAATGTTCCTTTTGTTTTTGTTCATTGTGTAGCATGTGTGGTTAGTGCCCTGATACAAGCAGACATTAGGCCATTCATGCAGCCTGACAAACTACATCCCATTTCAGAGATGCTGTGACTGAAACGTGAAAATCTTTCAAACACAGCTCATAACCACAGCTGCATAATGCATTGTTCACTGCAATTCATTTACTGTGGAGGTCTGCATTAATGCAGATTAGAATAGCTGCTGCATTATAACCAGGAACACCTTATTCCCTAACTGCGCTGTTCAATGCATTAATGCAAGAACAGGTCACAGGTGCTTCCCTCATGCTTTGAAAGAACAATGACCTGCATTGCCATTCTTTATGTAACACACAGAGGCCAAACTTTCACGCTGGTGACCGTATCAAGCCTAGCAGTTAGGAAAGTGCTTCTTTGTTGAATAAACAGCAGAACAATCCACTTCAGCAGGTAAACAAGCAAGCCACAGCTTGACTCACTTAGAAGCCAATAATAAAACTCACACTATTTTTATCGCTTTATGAAAAACACAATATAGGAAACCTGAAAAGGATACAAAACAGTACCCTGACAAACCTATTCTTAAAAGAAGGTAATAGAAAACTTGTGTTTAGACACATTCTGCTTAGGTCTGTGTAATATGTACAAAATATCAGACTCTATTTATAATATATCTGCTTGTGGTTATAGTAGTTTTTCTTTCAATAAATTGAATTAATGAATTAATTTTTGGTACCATGTGATGGAGCTCCCTTTCACTGCACTCACCAATATCAAACAAACGGTTAAGGAATTATAAATAAGGCTGCCAGTACATATACATTGATCAACATATTCAACATGGAGCAGTTTAGCCCTGTTTTTTTTTTTTTTTTTTTTTTGCAATGGTAGATTGAGGACTGTTTCAGCAAGCAAAATAAACAAGCAGCCAATCAGAACAGCCATTTAAAACACAGTAACAGCCGTCATGTTTAGTACTATAGGGATCAATGGGGTAAGAAAAATGCTATTAGCAGTATTTTTGTTACATAAAATTAAAACACATTACAAGGCTAGGGGAAGCAATAAAACATAAGAAACATAATTCACACTCTTTAAAACAAAAATATGCTGCACCATTCATCAGACATAGCAGAAAGGTAACTTTTAACATGTTTGCTGCATCATCATTACTCCTCTCTGGTTTGCAAACACTGCTGGATCAGCTTTACTTCTATTGTTTTATTCCTCAGCCTTTTTCCAACTTTTAACAGATCTTAAAAAAAAAAAAAACTGATGATGTGTCCATGTTAATGCTTTCATTTCTGCAGTGCACCTGCTGGGTTCCAGCCACTGAAGAAATCAAACACACTGCTAAAAGCCATAACTGTATTAGGGCAGCTTGATGCATTTCAATTGATACTGAGAGGTTTTAAAAATGGGAATCACACTCAGCACACTAAGACTGTCTATGATTTGTCCATATACGATGATGCGTTTTTTTTCACAACATGCAATAACTACTAATCAAAAGAATTCAAACGTAAATTAACTGAAGCATTTAATAAGATTATTCTATATGAAGTGAAAACCCATTAATGTGTCCATTCTTGACATGGGTGTACAAAATGATCAAATTTATGCTTTTAAATTATTTCCCAATGTAATCGTCTTAGAATATTGCAGATATCAGCTTATAAAGAAAAAGAAATATGTCTAACGCATCATTACAAACAATTTCATATTTTAATATTAAGCTTTGGCACATTCTGGGGTTTGAGCCCCGCTCCAGGTGACTGCCTGTGAGGAGTTTGGTGTGTTCTCCCTGTGTCCACCTGGGTTTCCTCCCACAGTCCAAAAACAGGTTGGTAGGTGGATTTGCGACTCAAAAGTGTCCATAGGTGTATGTGTGTGACGCCCTGTGAAGGGCTGGCACCCCCTCCAGGGTGTGTTCCCGCCTTGCACCCAGTTATTCCGGGTAGGCTACGGACTGAACTGGAAAAGTATTTACAGACAATGAATGAATGAACAAAGGTTTTCCACTACTTTCTGGACTACATTTTGTTGGTTCCAGTTTTCTTGGGATTACTGCAAAAAATGGGCCTTCATGCAACGCATTGGCTGAATCACTCACCAAGAGTAACAAATTTGAGATGGTTACATAATAATCACAACATATGCAGCTCCCAAAAACAAAAGTGTAGAAAAGCAGTAGGCTATGTTTTATATAGAGCTGGCTTGGAGGGGGTGGGTCTCGGACGCCAGACTTGACTGTTGAGCTATCTGGAAGGGTTGTGGGCTTAATTCAGTGAAACACCAACGAGAGGAGGAGCCTGCCTGGTGACCCCTGTGAAGAGCTAGTGATACAGAGGCAGGTTTGGGTACTCATGGGCTGAGCTCAATGAGTAACCAACGTTGTTAAGGATAGCCGGTTGCTGATCGGATCATAAACGGTCACAGCAACCTTATTGTTGAGCTGTAGGATTCAACAGGAATTCTGGTGGCTGCAGGTAGGAAGAGAGTGTGGTGGGACTTTGTAAAGCTCTAATGGATTGGCATAGGATATTTTAAATTACATCTTATTTTGTGTATGACTATATTTGGGATTACCCTCAATATGTGATTAAAATATAAACGTCAGATAAATAACTTAGCTGTGTTCATCTACAACGAGGGGAATAACAAAACTATTGTTATTTACGATTACTACTTAAAACAGTGTGTTTAACCATATGTTTTAACATGTTGAATGACCAGTGAACAATACCCTACTCTAAAGCAGAATGGTGGAGGTCAACTTAAGGAATAAATACACAAGAAATATGCTGTTATATATGATAAAGACATTTCTTCTTACTTAGGTCATAAACCTTAGCAACCAAAACCTCACCGGGCAAAGCTTTCAAGCTACATGTGAGCGATGAATTGGAGATAGAGGTGGGGACTAATAGCATATTCATAGATCTGTTCGTTTTGAACGAAGGCTAAATAATAAAATTACATTCTAAGCCACTTTAAAAACGTTTATTTCCTGGAAATAACTTTTAAAAATGTAATTGTGATGAACAGATAACAGGTTTTAAGGGGTTAATCAATGATTGCAGGAAGACAATAACATATTAGTACATTATATTTTTCCACATCCTGCAAACATTTGAGAGGAATACATAAAATCTGATAGTCTTCCAACTAGAAGATTCTAGAAAAGCAATCTGTTTATGAATACAGTGCCGAAAATAGATTAATTATTGTCAGTGATTAATAGCTAGACAGATATATGAACATGTGGATATAATACATTAATTAGGCTATATCATCTGCAAATAAACCATAATTAATGAAAAAAGAAAGACTTGCTTCAACGCATTATATTCTACAGGTGTAAGGCCTCACATATTGGGAGATTCTCATAACAACATGTTTCATTGTACAGTTTAAAGTTTGTATTGTTCCTATTTGAAACCTCATATGTAAGATTACTGTAAATCAAACTTTAAGAATAAAAGCTTAAGGAACGAGAAAACAGTATGCACTGTGTTCAGGTGGTTGATATCAAAGGAAAATTTTGGTTCATTATGTTAAACATAGGCTGTAACAGTGGGAAAGCCCTGTGGATGTGAACCACCATGGAATAAATATTTAGCACTATGTTAGCTATCACTAGTTCAATAACGTTAAGAAATAGTCTGAAACTAGGTCCTGGAATTTGTGATTTATAAACAATGAAACAACTTTCTATTTTGTACTCAAAGACCTTTAAAAAGTTGCAGTAAGTCAGATGTTTTAGACTAAAAGGGTTTTAGACCATCTGGCCTGTGAAAAGTATAGTAAAGATTATAAGTTTGGTCCTCTCTCGGTATTAAATCCGATTTGAGCTGGAAGTAACTAACGTTATGCTGATGTAAACAAAATGGTTTCAAAAATGCAGTCTGTGGTTTAAAATGCCATTTTTCTCATTCTCAACATGCTGCGGACTTACGAGTTTATTTTCAGCTCTGTAATTTACAATGAAAGCAACTGTAAGGCTTAAAAAACGTTAAAGGATAACGGTTCCACAAGTTTGGGCTGGAAAGCAGCAGCGGCGGCGGCGGCAGTTAGCAGCGCAGGGCTCTAAGGGAACGAGGCGGGCTAGCGGACTAGCTTCGTGATGCTAATGTCATTCTGCTAGTGGTAAGCACACGGTGAAGATGAAAAATGAGCAAAACACTTACTGAGTGCCTGGATTGTGGAAACATCATGACACTTTCTGGTGAGCCCACTTTCTCCTCGAACGCAAGGCAGACGTTTAACGACAGCAAAGCGTCTCCAAATCTTGTTTATTTGGGCTTCTTGCTCTTTGTTCGCCGCTCAAAGCTGTAGCTGATGGAGCTGCTTAGCTTCACCGACTCAGGTAACGCCGATTAGGTTTAGGGCTGTGGAACCGAGATTTCTCCTCAGGTATCATTCGGCATAGAAAACAATTCAAAGCCCAAGAGGTTCAGTTCCGTTGTCCGGACTCCTCACCGCTGACCATGAAGGATTTGGGGTCCTGTTTTTGCCCTGAAGCTCTGTGTTCAGACTTGAGGTGACCGAGTGTTTTGCCTCCTCTGGATTGGCTTGCTGTGGAGGATCTGCACACCCACATTAACACCTCAGATCCTACCCTCTACCTCAGCTCTCCTGGATTTAACACTGTCTCAGTGGGACTCTGCACCAAGCACAACACCTGCTTTTTCCTCCACGTCTTCACAGTTAAATGCAGGTAAAGGCTATTAGGACTTTTCCCACATTTCCCAATCAAGAACTACAGATGGGTACTAACTAGGATTCACTCAGTAACACCACAGGAGGGCGACAAATGCAGTTAATCTGATCCATAATTGAATGCTGGAATCAAAGCTCTGAGTTCTCACTTCTACATCACCTAAACCTTTACTGTATGAAAGGGCTCCGATGCTGCGTTTTCTTGTATTTTGTCTCAATACGACGTTTGTGTAATTCAATTGTGCCATATCCAGCCGAAATTCATAATTATTAGTCATATTCATCATTGATAATAATTGTAATACTAAAGGCAGAAGTGGACCGCCCTATGTGCACACAACGCACGCTGCATATGGCCCCTCAGATTAACGGAAGTCTCTTCGTCTCCCCTCGCATCAATTAGGGAGAGGTATTGTATCATCAGAAGATGAAGAGAACCTGTCCTTCAGCAGTGAGGTAAACATGTGACTCGTCCTCTCAAGGTTGGATTGTTATTAAATACTAGTCTAAGACCACAGCAGTGGGAATGTATTTACAGTTGGTGTGCACTGTGCAGCTGCTCTCCACAAACTTAAAATCCTTGCAGTGCCACATTATCATGAACCAAACTTTGAAGCTGGAAACATATACTGATGTTTTTATACGGTCTAGTACTCGTTTATACTTCCCCAAACACACCAATACACTCTAAAAGTGTCCTTCCATTCCACATTTAAAAATAACAAAGTTATTTTTTTATTAACTTCTTCGAAGTTTCAGTTCAGCGATATTCACCCAGTCACACCAACATCAGTATATTTGACGTTTTTGTTACAACTTTAGAAGTAAAACAGTTACAGGTGCCTGGACAAATCTACTGCATCTTTTAGAGTGACATAAATCTGCAAGCTGGAGAGTAAACAGCTGCATTTGCTTGTTTTTCTTCTTTTCCACTTTAAGTGCTGCAGCTGTTACAGAAACAGACTAATGCTGATTTGGACGTTGGAGGGCTGATCACAAAGTTTTTTATATTTTTATATATATATATATATATATATATATATATATATATATATAAACACTTTTTTTTGTTTTATTTATTCTAAAGGGGTGGCACAGTGTCGCAGCAGGTAGTGTCGCAGTCACAAAGCTCCAGGGACCTGGAGGTTGTGGGTTCGATTCCTGCTCCAGGTGACTGTCTGTGAGGAGTGTGGTGTGTTCTCCCTGTGTCTGTGTGGGTTTCCTCTGGGTGACTGTCTATGAGGAATATGGTGTGTTCTCCCTGTGTCTGCATGGTTTTCCTCTGAGTGACTGTCTGTGAGGAGTTGGTGTGTTCTCCCTGTGTCTGTTCGGGTTTCCTCCAGGTGCTCCGGTTTCCTACCCACAGTCCAAAAACACACGTTGGTAGGTGGATCGGTGATTCAAATGTGTCTGTAGGTGTATGTGTGTGTGTGTGAGTGTCTGTGTTGCCCTGTGAAGTACTGGCGCCACCTCCAGAGTGTATTCCCACCTTGCGCCCAATGATTCCAGGTAGGCTCTGGACCCACCGCGACCCTGAGCTAGATAAGCACTTACAGATAATGAATGAATGTTTATTCTAAAGCCAAAAAAGGAGTGAGAATACTAGTGGAGAGTCAGGTGCAACTGTCAAGAAATGGTCACATTTTGGCTTACAGAGTTCAGGTAGGGGGGCCCTTATCAAAATTTTGCTTAGGGCCCCAGGAAAGTCTGGACCGGCTCTGCCTAAAGGCTTAATTGAACAGAGACAGAATGACATATGTGACATATGTATCACAAACATTTTATAAGGTCTGGAAAATTCCCTACATTACTTAATCCATCACTTTAAATCATGATGTCCCCAAGTGACATTTACTGAACATCCTGGATGCAGTCACATGACAGTTTGTGAATTTGTGTGTGGCCTCATTTACAGAAAGGCTTTGTGCTTGGTGAGTACATAGAGAACATCGAAAAGCTTATTTTAAATATTTCTAGTGTTAGGTGTTAAAATTGTTCCAATCTTTTAAAATATTCAAACATTTTAATACCACCTTGGGTGACTGAGGAGTTTGGTGTGTTCTCCCTGTGTCTGTGTGGGTTTCCTCTGGGCATTCTGTTTTATGTTATAATGTTCCCATTATGTGTATTTATGATAAACTGAGTCAGGGCTCTTATGAGTTAACATCTTAAACCTCAGTTGCTCTCCAAGGGCTGGGATGGCTGTCTGCTGATCCGGGTGTGTGCTCACTGCTCCTAGTACACCTAGTCCATTTCTACCAAATTAAAGAAAGGAAATATGATTTTCTCATTTTGCTTTGGCAATATTATTTCAAACTTTTGATTTACTATGTCAGATGTGTATTAATGACTTATTTATCCCTAAATCAATTATTGAAATTACACAACTTATTGCATTTAGTACTCCTTAGTCTGCTTTAACCTTGTTTTCTTCTATTTAGGTGTTACTTCTGGTTTCCCTCTGGCTTTTCTACTTAATTCAGCCAGTTTCTTAGTTCTGTCACATTGATTCATATTTGTTCTCCCTTTTCCTTTTTTAATGTGCATATTCCATTTTCAAGGTGTACTGTTTTGCGTTTTCTACTGTGATGTCATTCTTCGTCTACCCATGCGTTTTCCTTTTATAACCTTCCCAATTTGTTTACACTTTCACCAAAAATCAGTCACATCTCACTTGAATAACCAATATCTTTTGTCACACCGTGCTGGATTTTGAAGTGCTATGAATCTCTTCATTGATTTAATTGTCAACTCTTGTTGCAGCCAGATTTTCTTTCAATTATCCAAGTCCAACAGCTTGTTATGATCTGTAAAAACATCCATTTAACTGCTGAATAATTAGCATTTTTAGACAGTACCTGATTTAGAAATGTAAATTACAAGGAAATTCCATAATTCCCCTCGTTTGAGGATAGTTCCGCAAAGCCAAAATATAGTTTTGTGTCATATGTGATTTGTTCATTTGCTATGAAAGGAAAAAAGCTGGATCAACAGCCTCTAAATTTGATGACTCAGTTTTTGCCAGGGGTGTTATCTCAAAATTCTGGTACTAGGAAGAAGATATTAGAAAGGAGACATTTCCCTGAAATATTAAATCAGTATTTTAAGTCATTATGTAGACATTCTGCTACATTTAGAAATTTGAATTTAGGTGTTTGCATACAACACACTTAATTAAAAGAGATGTATCAAGACACAGGGAGGGACAACACTGCCACTGGGTGGGACTAACAGGCACGCACAACCGGCCTGGCTATTCAAACAAAGAGCAGATTACAACATGTCAAGCGTGAGAGACTTCATTCTATGTTTATAACACCTTTACTCCAATGTCTTTAGATAAAAATGAGAGGTTTGCTGCTATATATTAAATGTTTAAACTGTTGGATATATCACCATTAAGCAGATGAAAAAGTACCCCATCACTTACTGATGAAAAATGAAGAGTTAAAGGGAAACAACAGTTATAGGAACAAAGTTTATTCCAATTTAAAACGGATAATTTTTCTTTCAAGGAGAAGGTTATGAAAATTGATTTCATGTTTGAATGAGGTTCAGGCAACAGTGGTTGAAATGAAAACATACAAAAAGAGAAATATGGCTAAAATACTGTAAATGATCAACAGTTAGGCCACCCAACCCTCCCCTCCCCAGCAAAACTAATACATGCATTTAGGATGTCATTTCATTTAAAAACAGCAGTTTATCATCTTTAAACTTAAATAAAGAACAAAGCTGTGATTTTTATTTGAACTTAATCACATACTTGGTGTTGGCTTGCTTTAAAAACAGGACCATAAAATACATAGACCAAAGTCCTTTATGATTTCACACAATATTGGCACTTGTTAAAAGAGTCTGGCTCTACAAAGAAAGGGAATTGGCACACATTATAGTACATCATTTACATTTGGTATGCTTAAAAAATAAAAGCAAAGAAAAAAATGCCTTTGATTTTATACACCACTACAAAAAAAAATCCTTTATATTAAGTGGTCCTACATACAAGTGTTCAGGTAATATATCAGCATTAAGAAAAACAGAATTTGCTTCATATTTTTTATATATCCATCACAACTGTGTGGACCTCAAGCAAAAGCATATTTTCCATTAATTAGTGTTCAGTTCTCTTAGTACCTCGAACGCGCCTGAACAAACTTCACAGGATCTCAACAGGTTCAGCAGACTGACCCAGGGAGAAAAACTAACCATCAAGAATTCAGGAGCTGGACAAGCACCCTTGGAAAGCATATGAATGATTAAAGCTTATCCTGTTGAAAGTTCATTTATGGAATGATACTGAAATATCAAACTCTGGTAGTGTTTTCTGATAATGACACATTATAGGATCTGGAATGCTGTCACTGTTTACACCTGATTATTTTGTATTCATGTTCAGTATCAGGATTATATCTGGACGAATTTTACCGACAGAAAAATGCAGGTGTACATGCACACGAGATTTAAATTTACATTAAAAACAGATTAGCCAGATTTGTACAAGCGTAAATGCTTTTGTTTCTCGGAGCCACATTCAAAGGCAAAAACCCCTTCCTTTACTTTGATTTCTGCCTCAGCATGTTCAGCTGTTCAGCATGTGAGGATAAACACACCCTCTAAACTGTCACTGCTAAACAGAGGCATCATTCCTCCTTCTGTTAAGCTCCGGACAGAGGTTTAATTCAGTAGCCTACTTTTCCAGACTTTGGTTGAGTTTATCTGCTTAAATAAGTTTAAGATTTACTTTGGTTCACCATTATTCAGTGGCTCATATAAATATGCAGCACTTTAAAGCACATAACTACAGACACTAATGACCACACAGGAGGCTAACGATTCTTTTACAGCTATTTTCTGCTGGTTGAAGGACATGGATAATTCTGTGCATATGTGAGAGCTTTCATGAAGAAAAAAACCCAATACATTTTAAATCAGAAATGAGAGGCCACTAATAATTAGTTGCTGTAAATGAGCTAATCAGCACCTTAAATGGCAAATAGCAATCAGACTTTAATCTGACATACATATGGTTACAATCTTATCAGGTCAAAATCCAGATATTAGTCATACAAAACAACCAGATGTAAACAGGCTTTGTATGCCCAAAGGAATCCAGACACCCCTTATAATTAGTGAATACTTTAAGGTGCACTCATTGTTAACACAAGAGTTCAATTGTGCACACACAGGTTCCATAATCTGCAATAGAATGTGACGCAATAGAGCAGCTACACTGAGCTCCCTGCTCAAAGCCAAGTTTTGGCAAGAGGAGAATAAATCCCCTGAGCACTGAACTGTGGATCAGTCAAACTGCATTCTCTAGAGTGATCAAGCTCCACCCAATACCTTTGGAATGAGTAGGAGTGGCATTAGATGATCCAGAACTAATCATCCAGGACCTTATTAATGCTTCAGGCTGAAGGCAATAAAACCTGCAGCGATTTTCCAGCATCTAAATTGAAGGCTATTTCTGCATTAACACTCCCATGTTTTCAGGAAAAACGCAAGATGAGCAGGCGTCTACAAATGTTTGGACATAGTACATAGTGCTTCTAGGCAACACAGCCAAAATGTAGTGTTTGTACTGATATAAACACATATGCATTTAACAATGTGAAATGGTTGAATAAATATAGAGTGTTAATATCATGATCATGCTGACAGGGATCTGGACACGTCAAAAACACAATGGCAGATTCACTGGCCCAGGACCTGAATTCTTCAGCCAAATGTTAACTCATAAATGACCAACATATTCATGTGTTCTACAAGTATCCAAATGTATGTTATACATGTTGACAGGGCTTATAATCTATAATAGTAAAGTATAACCAAAGAACAGCATGTACAGCGCAAACACTGGCACACATTTCCAAGCCAAAGGAGGAGAAGAGGGGAGAGAAAAAGAAAAGAAAGAAAAAAAAAATAACCCTTTTCAAACACATCCAAATACAGGCAAAATCAAAAGAAACTGTCTTCATATGTGATTCCTGTGGCACAAACAAGATAAATACTTGTACCCTCCGTGGGTACAGCATGGTCCAATGTTATTCTCAAGCTGGACCACCTCTCGGGATTCAAGTGTTCAAATAAGATCAACAGCACAGACAGAACATACCAATCACTGTTATTAAAGGGAATATAATACAAAGGAAGATGCTTTGTTATTCATAATTGGGACATATTTCTTGAATTTAAAAAATAAACCAAATGGGGCACAACCACCAAAGAAATGTAAGTGCTTTTTTAATAACAGAGTCCAAGGATGATCCATATATCCAACAAGCCTCTGTTGCACCAAACACAAAATTGCATAAATGCGAGATGCCTGTGAAAATGATTAAGAATGACAAGTTCTACAACTCCCACATCAAGCTTATCTCCACATTTCTACCCCCAAAGAATATGGTCCATAATCGCATACCAGAGATTCAATTTAAACACCTGAAGGAAAAATATACAAACACATGTGTGAGAATAAATTTTGCCTGAAGCCAGCAACTTCTTTTAAAGAATTTCTCATGGTGTTCTTATCATGTCAAATGAAACATGACTGGTGTATCCCTAGGACACCTTAAAAACTGAACCTGTGGTAACATTAACTGTCCTACCATTCACGCATAAGCACATCATCTCCCTGATTCAGCTCTCACTTCATTGCACCTATTGCTCTGTAGTCTTCAGTGGAGTCTTTTCATTGTCAACTTCATCCATATTTAGCCCTTGTAATGAAAAGCATGAAACACACCTGAATTACACTGCAAAGACCAAAAGGAAAAGCCCAAAACAAACCATCTACTGAGATTATCGGAAATGGCATTTGAAGAGCTATTAACAGCAAAAACTAAGATATGGTACCGGAAACAGTACCAAAGAATGTTGTAAAATGAAAGCACAGACCAATTAAGAATTTGACTTCCTATTTGTATAAAGCGCCATGAAAATACTTCCCCTTCTCAAGCATCAAAATCTTAGCCTAAACAGAACTGTGATGACCATATATGAAATACTGAAAGAAAAGTAAATCACTAGCCAATATAATTTTACAGCAGTACGGACCCTGACTCCCCTCACATTTAAAGAATTATTGGTGGGGGAGAGAGCTAGTCCTATTATTAACATTATATATCTGGTCCATAAATTACATAAATAGAAAATATGGATTTCACTTTGTACAGCACTCCATTATGTAGTACTATGATGGCCAAAAGATAAATGTGCTGCATGGAACCAGCAGTTTCAACACTAAGAGTTATGTTAGGGGAGATGAATCTTGTACAGGCTACTTTGCTCTTGCTTTTTGTCCTCTCTGTACAGATTTTTCAGATTACTTTCTATCTGTTGAATTTAACTATGAAATTAGCAAGATACGCTGCATAATAATATATTTAACAACTATAACACATTGTCTAAATAACAGATACTATGTGGCAAAATAACACCTGGATTATATTAAACGTCTTGAGCCAGAGTTTCTTAACAATGTATGTAAACATACATAAAATACAAATTTGTTTTGCAAACTTCATTAAATATTCATTTTGTCCCTTCAACTGTACCGAGTAATGCTATCAATACTGGCAAAAACATGTGCTTCCTACGTATCTAAAGTATCTAGTCATTTGGCAAAAAGGTACAGATGGTGGTGGAAATGTAGTGTTATCATTTTTGATAAAAATAATTACAGTTGTAGATGCAAGACTGTAATTGATGGGTTTTGGACATTAAACCTCTGGAGATGTAAATGATGAGTAATTAACCTATCCCCCAATTTGGAGGCAGGATTGTGAATAGAAATGGCTTCTGTTGGAGTGATGTGGCATAGTGATTGTAAATGTGAAAAATATCTGAAGAATTGTAATATACAAAAATCAATGAAAACAGCTTCTGCCACTCCCCAGGAAATGTATTAACACTCATTTAAATTCCAAAAGCACAACAAGGTACATTCAAGGATACAAGGTGAAGTTTAGCTGAAGTTTAGCCTTGGAAGGCATGCAGAAAAACTGCACCAATGCCCTGCTATAATCTCGCCTGTGCCAACATTTCATTGGCATTTTGTAAGTGGCTGCACTTATTCCTCCATTTGCACGCTTTTCTCTTAAGATTAAGGTCAAGGTCTTCTTTGATTACAGTCTTACCTCAACTTCCACCTGCAACTCAGCTACAGTGCAAACTAGGACCCTGCTGACCACCACCACACACAGTCTGACTGCCCCAGCCCTTTCATTAGAGAAGCAATAAAAAGGGATGGACAGAAACGTTATCAGCTGGTGGGAGAAGGCAAGAAGCCAGCATCTTTCTGCAGCAACTGACAACACTGCCAAAATGACAACAATGGCCAAATAAAAGAACTACATAAAAGAAATATCTGTGCCTGTAAAGAATAAAACGGTCTGTCTTGATTATGTTAAGAGTGTGTGTGTGGGTGTGTCTGTGTGTATGGTGTGGTACATAAAAATCATATTCTGCCTAGGCTGCAGGTGTCCCTCTTTCTTGCTTTTTCTCTCACACCAGGTTGTACTCTTTGAGGTTGAGCTGCAGGATGGTATCTTTGACAGCAGCAAAGACGAAGCGGATGTTCTCTGTGTCCGTGGCGCAGGTGAAGTGCGAGTAGATGATTTTGTCGCTGTCCGGGTTCAGGTCAACGAACATCTTCAGAATGAACTCTCGCCCCGCCTGTGCATCTCTCTGTGGACCTGCAATAGGTAATGAGGTGGTTTGGGTTGCAGATTTTTTGGTGTTGGATTTTGGTTAAAGGTGGTGGCAGAAATTAACAGAACCTCAAGGTTACGTAACAGGCCCAGCTACTGTTTAAAAATGCTGTTTGCTTTTTAAAATCTTAAGAATAATTTAATTCAATTCATGCAGCCACACCAGAAAACTGTAGTTACTAACTTCTTGAAATTCAGTCTAAAAATGCTGCAATACATATCTTTACCACATGGTGTCTCTGTAGCCTTCAATTCACAGTTTTGTAAGATAAAGGATGGTGGGAGGAAAAATAGAAATTTACCATCATATTCAGGGAAGTAGTCAACCAGGTGAGAGTACATGATCTTTTCCTCTAGCAGATCTTTTTTGTTGAGGAAAAGAATGATAGAGGAGTTCTGGAACCAGGGGTAGGTGATTATCGTCCGGAAAAGGGCTTTGCTCTCCTCCATTCGGTTCTGTTGGGAGGAGGGGGGGTGGTTATAAAATAAATATAAATAAACAAAATAATGGCAAGTGAAAGGGAACCGGAGCCTTTGATTACAGTCATGGGCCAGCATTTGCATTCTATTCCAGCTCTCGGCACATCAGAGGGGTAATCAGCATTCTATAGCCCCTAGCTCCAGGTGTGTAGGAAACTGGAACAGAATAAAAATGTGGAAAATGTGGTCTGGCTAGAGGACCCTGAAGGCTGGGCGGAGAACCTGGACACTACAGGAATGCTGCTCAAGTGGAGCCCATATTACAACTAATCACTGAGGGACAGATTCATATGTTAATCTCCAACGAGCAGGACACTACCTATCCCTGAGAGACAGGTTTTTTTTTTTTGTTTTTTTTTTAGAATAAGGAAATATTCCTGTTTTTACAGTATCTATATACTGAAATTTCACCCCAAACTATTAGGGTGGACTGTAATTTATTCAGTATTTTGAATTGTCCTCTGATATCTACATAGAAGGCATATGACTTTGGCCAAGGGGAATATTTACAGAAAGAAATAAGCTGTTATTTCTTATTTACTGGTCTTCAACCCGAGTTCCTAAACTAAGTTTACCACAGGCCATAACTCACCATATACAAGACCCCTATAACAACTTAAATAACAATCATCAAGGCATGGACTTTTTACAAATGGACTATAAATGTATGCAACCTATGGTTTCCACTAATATATACATAATAGGATGAACTACTGAAACTTCACCACACCTAAGCCACACAATAATCCGCTTATTAATCTCACTAGTTATCAAATTTTAGATTTTTATCGCCTGACAGAACACTACTAACTGATAATAATTAATTTGTACAAAAAAACAGAAGGTTACAAATGTTTATCACTATGAAACTGACAAAGAATAATTTGGGTTTAGGTGCCAAGAACATAAATATTAATGAGGCAAGACTGCTATGAACCAGTTTGTTCATTTTACCATCTTCAATTCCCTATGCAGGATTTGTATTTGAAGAGGGATAAAACAGTTGTTTAGGCTCACGGTTAGTTCTATGTACTTTAAAAGATAGATTTATCACTGCATGCAAAACAGTGCTTGCTTGCGGTCATTTTGCATTTGATATGACTGTCATATATACCCCCAGTAACCCAAACAAATGTTCCCAATCAAATGTTTCTTATAATGCTGAAAATAAACAGTAGGTAAGATTTGGTGTTCCCCAGAAGTAATTTGTTTTTACAGTACTGTATTAAAATCAATGGGACACGAGGGAGGAAAAGGGGGTGGTTTCCAACCCTCCTCCAAAAGTTACATGGTGCACTTTCTGCGTTGTTGAGTTCAGAATAGCAATGACAGTGGCTTTGTTACAGGTCAGTGAAGCATCACAATGAGATTGAAGCTGTCATTTTAAGGTAAAAATATGAGCTGCTTAAATCAATGAAGATTTGAGATTACCGCACCTCATTATCAGACTCCACCAAGACCTGATCATATTCACTCAGGGCAACAAGGAACATGATGGATGTCACATTCTCAAAACAGTGGATCCACTTCCTGCGCTCTGACCGCTGCCCTCCTACATCCACCATCCTGTTATTGAGTAAAAGGTAAAAGACAGCAGAATGAACATTTAATTGGGGGGGATGAAAAACCCTAAATGTCATTAAATCATAGGCATCTAGCCTGTTGCACAAATGTCAGTGACAGGCAAAAAAGATGCAAGGAATCTGGGAATGAACACAGAGGGTTCACAGAAGGGGCTCTTGAAAAATAAATTTAAGTCATATCTATAATCTGTCATTATTAATATCATTAGTAAAAATTAGTATTTGGGAATTAAAACAGATTTTCTTTAACAATATTTCTTCTTAATTTACACAGGTGTAGCTATCACAAAACAGTGCCTGTAGTCTCAGCCACAGACGCTCCCCCAACAAGTTGCCGGAGAGTCCAATACCTTCAATGTACTAAATCAGGCTTCATTGTCAAGTTTCTGCCAGTTACATTCTGATTGGCTGTCAGTATATCCGCATATACGCCCTTCTGTGTATCGTGTTGTACTGGCTGTGCTACTGGTCCTACGTCATGCCAAAAAAGCAGACTTGTGATAGGTCCATTTGTGTGTCATTCAAATTTCTTTTCCTGCAGTAGGAAATGGTTCTTGGCCCCGTTAAATGGTGAAAGTTACCAGACTCTCTGTGGCATCTTGCAAAGCAAGACTACTGTGTCTGATACTAACATAATAAAATAAAACATACTGGTCAGTGATGGTCCAACAGATGGACAAGGAAGGGAATCTGTAAATGTAAACTTGCACTAAAGATAGCAGGCATATCGTAGGTAAAAAGTATGTGGTTCTAATTAAATTGCAACACCATCAGGATTTATAAAAAAATTCAGATTGTTTTTTTATAATGCAATAAAAATCAGATTGATCACGACTTTCCTTAACATAATCAGAAACCACCTGTTCTTAATTCATTATATAATTTCTAATCATATTTATACCTTTTTCAGCAGATAACACAGAAGATATGGTACTTCACTTGGCATCAGTAAAGGGAAAATCAAAGGAAAATAAGTGGGATAATTAAAAGGTGAGATAAAGGCTTTGCATCCTGCCAGCACAAGATCAAGAGTACTTAAAGCTTTCATCAATATGGAATCAAACTTCCATAAAGTTGCTTCAGATCTGAAAAATTCCACAGATATTTGTGTCCACCTAAAAAGACACCTCTTATCACTGTCTCAAAGGATGTGAAGCTGTTATGAAGCCTTCAGAGACGGTTAAACCTACTGCATATTAAAACTACTCATGAGTAGTCAGATTTTATTGCAGTGGAGGGACAGAAAATGAGCAAATCTAATCAATATTCTACAACTGAACTGAGCCAAGAAAAACCACAAAATGTGTAATTCTGATAAACAGATTTTTAGGGGGATTATCAATGACTGGAGGAGTGAAACCCGGAATAATACTGTAATTCTCACACTAATGAGAAGTCACCAGACCCTTAATAAATAAACTGCGATAGAAATTTAAAATAAATAATTAAAAATAATAATCTGAACCCATCATCCTCTAGTGATTTAATTGGGATGTAAGCACTGATTTGTTTAAAATAGGCTTCTTCGTATCACTACCTTTGTCCCTAGTGACCAGGTGTATGGCAAATGGGCTGCTATCCTAAAATAAAGCTCCTTCACTTCACCCAACCACTTTTCCTGCAGCTAGGATGACTGACTGACCTACTTACGAGGATAAGTGCTTCTGTGTAGGATGAGCTACAGGAGAGTGAGACCATTTCTTCTTGTTCCAAAGCAATTAAATGTTTGAGGTAGAGGTGTTTGGCATGCTATTTTGTAGGCATTATGTGGTTTAAACCATCTTCATCTTCCCCACCCTGATCCATGTGCTATACCTTCTAGTGGAGAAGAAAGGAGTGCTCTACTACCAATTCAAGTTTAATCATCATTAGATGTCAAAATGAAGCTGTTAAAAATGGCATTATAACAAGGATTACTGCAGAGAATGTCCTTAAAGTACATTTGTTCTGCGAACATGTTTAACAGAGAGGGAACCTCTCAAGCTGAACCTCGTTGGGAGCGGAGCTATTTCTAGCAGTGGTCCGCGTAGGCGGGCTCAACATGCTGGCTCCCCATCGATCTGCACGCTTTCGTAATCACTCCCGTTCAGCGGCATCCTCTCTTTTCTTCCTCTACTCTCCTAGCAGGAGAAAGAGAAGCTGTGGAGTTCACAAGGCTGAAGTCCGTAGCAGCACATGCCACAGGACTGAGCTGTTTGGGCTTTGTAAGGATGCTGTAATTCTAGCCAACTGGTTACACAAAATTCCCATTCAGATTGCTGAAAGGTCAGCTTAGGATAGCTTCAACAGCATGTCCATGTGGCCCTTTTTCATCATTTCTTTTGAACTATTACAGGTATTAAAATGTAGACGTCCAAAAATACTGAGTCACTATGGGTGAATAGGGTTTCTATTGAAAACAATAGATTTCACAACACACCTTTGTCATTCATTCATTCATCATCTGTAACTGCTTATCCAGTTCAGGGTCGCAGTGGTTCCAGAGCCTAACTGGAACCATTGGGCACAAGGAAGGAATACACCCTGGAGGGTGCGCTGTCCTTCACACACCACTACGGACACTTTTGAGTCGCCAATCCACCTACCAACGTGTGTTTTTGGACTGTGGGAGGAAACTGGAGCACCCGGAGGAAACCCAAGCGGACACGAGGAGAGCACACTAAACTCCTCACAGACAGTCACCCGGAGCGGGACTCGAACCCACAACCCCCAGGTCCCTGGAGCTATGTGACTGCGACACTACACCTTTGTCAGAGAAATACAAATATTTTTTGTTATGAACAGTGTACAAATCATTGTAGTTAGATTTGAATACATTATCTACTCTCTGAATGATGCTAAAACTGAATTATATTGTTTGGTCAAGAGAAACTCAAAAAAAAAAAAAATTACCTTTTCTGCTTGTAATGTCCTCAGTCAGAAGACCCTTACTAACAAGTGTTGCAACAGTTGAATAAAAATTCTAGTCTTAAAATGTATGATGAAAGTGAATTACACATGATATCCAAACAAGACCAAAGAGAAACTAAGCAAGCATAGTTTTGCCAGATCATTAGCCATGTAGCCATTGTCACAGAGGTTTTTCTGCCATTTCAAAAACAGGAATGCCCAAAATACATTCCCTTGTCATTGGAGGTCTGGTGAAGCTTTGGAGCTTCATATCAATGTCTTTGCTTACAATAATAACAAATAATGATAAACTATAAAAATAGTTTATCTTGTCAGTTGCTGACAGTGTATTTATGATCATGGAAAACCTGTTATTTTTTTGTTTATACAAAGCTACAAAACTGAAACACAGTGTTGAGATGACATTAAAGCAACTTATTTACTAGAAAGCAACAAGATATCATTTAGGTTTTTGAACATTTTTAGCTATAGTTAGCTATACTTGATAAAGGAACAGGGCATCACTGAATACTAGATATTTATTACGGACTTACCTTTCCGTAATAAAAACCATAAAGGTCCAACTGAAAAAACGGTGCTGTAACAAATTCACAGCCTCGTTTATTTTGAGTAACACCTTTTGTCGGTTTTCGTGTAAAGTTAAACAAAAAGCTGTGCAGATGTAATTTACTCGCCAGAAAGTTATTAATGGTGAGATGTGTCCCTGTGTTTATGTCGTTATTGGGACAGACAAGATGACTTTGTTTGTTAAGCATACAGTACAAAAACAAAAGGCTGTGTCACAGAAACATTTTCCAAACACAAAGAAGAGACTATGATAAATATTACCTCAACATTCAACACATTTCTGTTCGAGGCTCCATTAAAACACTGAGCTGCTCACAGCAGTAGATGGTGGACCTACAGTGTTGAAGCAGCGTATGTCCCAATTTAGCGCTCAACTCTGACCCTTGAACACATGTTTTTCAGGTCCCAAAAAGAGTACTTGTCCAGGGAAAAGACGACCTCTGGTCACCACCGAACAGTTCCAAATTTAGCTCACGAATTGGAATGTGAAATGTGAAATATGGCTGAACTAACAACAGAGGGTGTAGTGGCACCACCTTAAGTTCTCTCTGTGAAATACAGATGAATTGACAGTTCCTACTCGCACATGCACGTTTCAACATTAGGAGTGAATGAGTCAGTCAGTCAGCGCAAATGCCTCTTGTAGGCCAGCCCGGTAGGAGGTCCGGCAAAAATGGTCTTTGGACATGCAAGACCTGTCAGAAATCATATAAAACTTATGGTGCATGATGGTGATGGTTTCCCATGTCTAAACAAGGGACAGAGGTATTTCAAGTTCTCATTCATTCAACTAAAATAATTGCAATTAACATGAATACACAGACTTAAAACACACAAATAACTGTGATCACATATCTATCAAACATCACTCGCTATTCTCTACCTGAAAATGATGCTTTGCAAGTCGAATGGGTATTCAATGATCCCTGTAGTTGGAACACGAACCCTAAGCACATCTTGTTGGGTTGGTAGATACGATGATTCTGCAATACGGTCCAGATCACTCAGATAGCTAGAGACAGAAAAGATGCAGGGAGGGGGAGGGAAAAAAAGATAGAGAATTGATGCCTTTCAGGAATTTGATACTATACTCTTCGAATTATCGCCTGCCCTCCATTTATGTTGGTCATAGTGCACCAAACAGTTCCAAACTAGGTTTGAGAACGGGATTCATGTTGTTATAAACGGGTTATATGATGGTAAACCTGGGCACTTTCAGCACACTCTGTTGGGAGGTTATGTACCTGTGGTAACTATGAGATCAAAAATCCCCAAGTTATCTGTGGGGATGAACCAATTACAGCAAAGAAAATTACAGAAAATACTGGTATGCACCTAAGAACAGGAGTTTTGCATAATCATTATCATTTAACACTATGTTTGAGTTTACAATCTGTCTACAGATTGTCAATGCTGCATAACTGTACTCTAATAAACTGCATTTGGCAATTTTTTAGCTGACAACTAAATATGATTTAAAACCTGGTTCCTATGACAGCTTTAATTAACTGTAATATTCCAGAAATTAATACAGCATGGAAAGTGTGGAAACACTAAAGCTGCTGACTGTTGAGAGACTCACTATTTGGTGGAGTCAGAGAGCTGGTACTCTCTCCTGCGATCATATGCCTCCTGGATGCCTGGGTCAGCCCACAGCATCTTTATTGCACTGATGTAGGGCTGGTCAAAAGAGCACACCTTCTCCACATCCACATCTCGCACCAGCAATGCATTGGTCTGTGAACAGAGACAAAAATCCTCAAACTTTGCAATATTCTAAAGAGTGTTTAAAAGCCTAAGAAAGTGTGTCCTTTTTTAAATAAATGGTTCTAAACACAATAAGGGATAACTCCTCCTTAATAATGATTTAATTTTGCTGAATAAACCCTAATAAAGCAGGTAAGAGATGGGATGGAGCATAAATATGGACTTGGTCACCATATGCACTCTAAGGGCATTTTCACTTGTCCTGAATACTTGTGTCAACACTCAGTACTGATTCTGTGCTCATTTGCTGATGGAGGTGTGGGTGGGTGGGTGGGAGGGGGTCATTTTTTATCTGGTTTGCTTTCACACACAAGAACCAACTGACAACGTGTCACTGTTCTGTGTATAGGTTCACAAAATGGTAGGAAAAGGCTGAACCAGAAAGGAATGGCACCTGAAGACAAGGAACCATTCTTATGGAAAAGGAAAGTCAGCTACAATATGAACCAATCACTCCACACATGGGCCCAAAAGCAGGTAGCTTCCACAAATGCTGTGGATCACACCAGGGTCCACTAGAAGCGAATCCCGGATTTTAGAAAGTCCAGAGACTGGTACTCTGGACCACTCCCATTCTCCAAAACAAACCAAATTTACTAAAATCTGAGCAAACAGACCTGGGTCCTGAACTTGTGTGTTAGAGGATTGGGCTTGATACCAGAAGGTTGCCGGTTTGATCCCTAGGACCAGCAGGATCACCTATGGCTGAAGTGCCCTTGAGCAAGGCACTGAGCCCCCAAACACTCCCCAGATGCTTGGGATGGCTGTGTGCCGCTAAAGCTGAGATCTTTTTTTAATTTTTTATTAAACACCTCATATACCACTACCATGTAAATCCCTCACAAATTGAGTCTGTGTGTTTTGTTAAGTTTTTTAACTCTGCAATATGTGGTCATACCTTATTTTGCTCATACTTGTACTGAATCTTGAGATTGTCCATGGCGCGGATCATGGCCTGCATGGAGGTGAATATGTTTTGGTAGACCAGCTTGGTATAGCTGCGTTTGTCTTCATCAGTGTATCCTGATCCATGGATGATGCGCATCTGTTTGATAAATGTGCTCTTACCGCTCTCACCCGTACCTAAAAAAGGAAACACAATCCAAACAGTATAAGCAGAGCTGAATAAATCATCTATTCCATATATGACCAAAGGCAGAAAACCTGTGTTACTCAATCATTCTAAGAAACTGCCTAACTAGCAAATATATGGCAAATCAAGTCATGGCAAAGTCACATGGCAAGGATTAAATTAAAAAAATGCAGGCTTAAAGGAAAAAAAAAAACTCTTATAAATCAGATCTTGTTAATTTAGTAAATAAAAAAAACAAAAATAAATATATCATCACACTGCTCCCTCTGCAACCTCAACTACTCAGCCTCTCTCAATTGCACAAAGCAGCTGCATACAGACAGGAGAATCCCATTAAATGGTTTGGTTGCATAAGCACAACTCCTTCAAACTCTTAAGTATGAAGCCAACTTCCTACTAAGCAGTCAGACAGAAACCCAGGGGTATAAAACTTCTCAGTGTCACAATATTTGGGCCTCATCTTCCTACAAGTCAGCTTCAACTCCCAAATAGTAGCTTTGATTTCTTGCTGGCACATTGCCTGGACAGACACCAAGACTGCAACATAATCTGGGGAAGGAGGAGTGAATCAAGGCATCGATGAGACAATAATGGTTTTACTTTGTCATCCATGAATTTTGCAGGTCAACAGATTGTTCCATTCTTTTGTTTAACAAAAACGTACTATACAATCTTTACAGTTGGTTTCAAGAGCAATCAAAGAGCTATACTGACAGAAATGTAAATATGTACCTGCCTGACCATTAACCAACAACGTTTTTAATACCCCTATTCCCATTTTATTTGCGTTTACAATGACAAAAATTCTTCTGAAGCTCACTGCATAATTTCTTCTCTTGGTGGCTTATGCTTTGCAGTAAAATCTAGGTCAGGAAACAGACAGGGACTTGGTCCACTTGGTGAATGTTCTGACATGCAAGGCATTGGTGGTGACCCTGTTCAGTAACTATATATATTTTAATTAAAAACAAAAAAACACCTTCAGCATTATTAACAAGATCATATACAAATTTACAGTTTAACAATCTTTTATTGTTTCAAAGGCAGTATATAGTACTACTGCTCTTGCCTTAGCAAAGATTCAGAGTTATAATATTTCAACTGGTGAGAACAAAGCATGTGCAACAGCAGTAAGACAAAAACCAGGCTACGCTGGCCACTGCACGTGGTCCTGGTGCAGAGAACGGTTGTCATGGCAACATTTTACAGCATTTAGCACACAGTAAACTGATTTTCAAAGAGCAGGCCAAACAGTGCCCCCTCCTCACAGCAAATAACGGCTCCACCCTGACAGAGAGACTGACAAAAATAGGAAATGTCAGTTAAATATAGCTGCCAATTCAAAGTAGCCCACTAAATAAGCATTGCACTTTTTTGTTACACTAGTGCAATGTTGGCTTCATGAAATTAAACTGAAGCCAACTGATGAAGTGGCACATCCGAATATAAATGTCAGGTGTGGATGTTGCAGTGCTTGACTAACTATCCTTTCGTACGCTTGAGCAAACCAATCTACTGCAGCCGAAAAACTAATTATGGATCAGTCAAGACAACGAGAAGGCGGCGAGCAAAGCATTTATTTCAGTCAAGGTTAGGTTTTCATTGAGAAAAAAGGGGAAAAAAAGATTTCTCTGACTAGGATCAGAATAAGAATTTGCACTTTGAGAGCCACCTCAGACAATCTCTATTTAAATGTGTACCAATAAAGAAGGTTCTGACAAACACAGGTCCACCCTTTGGTGATGCGCTTGATGGTCCACATTTCTGTTAAACCCTTATGGGTTACAAGTTTGGGTTATAAAAAAGTGAACAATCTCTGTGCCTCTGAAATCCAGTGTTCTAAACTCAAAAGATTTCTGGAGAGATTTTGGCATGTCAGACATTACAGAAAATATTAGAGTGACAATTTACTTTATAATGTTTGTTAGCATTAGAGATAGTCACAATGTTAATATAGAACAACATAATCATGACATTTGACCATGATATTCAACCTAAATCTGAACCTACAGTAGGTTTTATTTTCTTGCAAAAAATGTGTGCGCGCACTCGTGGGGTGGTGTTAAAAAAAAGGTAAGAAACAGGAGATCAATTCACCGGCTACAGATCATGTAATAAGACAGTCCACAGCTGTTTCAGACAACTGCGGGCTGATAAATGCGGTTCTGATTTATTTTGTCTGCCCTCCGTCATAAGATTTAACCCTCCCCCTCACCACTTTCACCCTGGCAGCCAGACATCTTGTTGCCTGGGACACCAGAGTTGTTGGCAGTACAAAGTCCCACCAATGCACTTCCAATAGGTCCCCTGGGCAAGTGAGATCCAAAATTGCACTATTAAGATTTTGTCTATGAAAACAGATATGAAGAATGTCAAGAAAGCAGCCTGGGTTTTAATTTTGGGGCTTCTTTGAGGGAAAAACTGATTGCAAGGTACCAAGAAACAAACTGTATAACAAGATGCTGCATTCTTTTAGGGGCATTCTCTGCATTCTTTTCCCTGTAAAAGACTTCCGTGTCTATCTGATAGTGTTGCCTTTTGGGTTCCTGTTCAATCAAAACTAAGTATAACTCCACTCATTTGAACAAGATGGAGAATAAGTATCTTTTGGCTACCTGATTAGCAGAGCCAGTTCATGGACAGAAAGATGGGAGTCCTTCAAGCAACATATGGATGAGGCTGAAAAACTAGAATTAAAATGAAATATGCAAAACAGGAAAAAAAAAAAAAATTATATATATATAGGCATTTTCAGTGTAATAGTACAAATAAAATGTCCCTAAAAAGGTCCTCATTTGGACTTCTAAAAAATAAAAAAGTTACCAAACCAAAAAGAATAGTCTTATGGGCGTTTGTAAGTTCTTCAGACTAAAAACCATTGCCAGAATTTCTCACATGTTAATTAAACTACTGAACCAACACTGTTCATAACTGCACACACTGCCCAGTTTTCTTATACATTTATTATACAGGGGCAATATTTTACGCCTTTCATGATTTATTTTGCATTGTTTTTCCATTTCCTTCACCCTTCGGGCCATCCAAAGTTTTCAGCATGGAAATCATGAGGTGAGAGTTTGCGTAGTATTGCAATTAGGTATGCAAATAACACACACGTTATCATTCTGTGGTCAAATGTATGTGGTTTGCTGAAAGATACTGCTCTACTATGCACCGCTTTGGTTGTTTCCCCATGCGGA
Source organism: Hoplias malabaricus (assembly GCF_029633855.1). Taxonomy (NCBI): domain Eukaryota; kingdom Metazoa; phylum Chordata; class Actinopteri; order Characiformes; family Erythrinidae; genus Hoplias; species Hoplias malabaricus. The sequence continues at coordinate 20,783,829 of NC_089815.1, read as the reverse complement.
TGTTAATACCACCTGTTTACACATTTCCAGACAACCTGAGATATTTTCAAGATCTAGTTGTCCTGCTCCAGCAGCAGTTATTCAAGCATTGCATATGTTTATGATTTTTCAAAAAAGATTAACAAAGCACTGACGGCTGAAGGCTTCCGTAAATGAAATTTTTGCATTGAAATCTATGAATTCCTTCAGTACTACACTCTCCCATTAGTTTTTTTACCAAGCACCTTCCTTTAAAGTTTTCAAGTGAATGGCATCCCGCTGTGTGACAGAAGATTGGATATGCCATTATCATTAATAAGTACACATGAATGTGTGTAAGGTAATTAAAAAGTAAATTAATTAAATAAAAAAATTATAAAATAAAAGCAATAAGTGACATTCTATAAATGAATATAGTTTAGGATCTGATTCATTATAGTTTGCATGTAAACAAATATTTTCATCAGATTGTTGAGTAGAGTGTGCATATAAACTACTCAGTCTAAATCTATCAGAATGAATTTAGTCAAATTGGCAAAAACCTTCACAAGTAAACAAAGTCAGCCAGATCCAGAATGGGTGTGCCAAAGAACACACACACACCCCAACACCTCTGACTCATTGAATATTCTCTACAACACACAGCTTTTGTAGAGTAGATACTCCAACACTTCTTAAACTGGTAAATATTGGACGGAGCACACCAAGTACATGCAAGAGCACTGTATTCTGCCATTGTGCTGTGCTTGGGTTGAATAGTGGATTACTAAGCAAAGCACATATCTCTTTAAAGTAAATTTTCAGATTCTAAAGACCCTAATACAATCAAGTGTTACAATCTTGAAAAAATACACAGGAAATAGAAACAACACACCAATGTCGTCTTCAATTCTTTCTGCAACCTGCACTTCACTATCTAAGCACCCTCGCTTTCCAACAAGATGTATTCAAATGCCTAGATTTGATCAGTGATAGTGGTTTCCATGAAAGCAGAAATGATCCTGATATATTACTAGGTACTGTTCTTGACCAATTATTACAATAAAATCTAGGCCTTGATATGAGGGTAAAACAATAAACAACTTGATTCAAGTTGGAAACAAGTCAATCCTGAAATGGAGCATGCTGCTTGTGATTTTCTGTATTAATTGAAGAAAAAATATGGTATCATTCCAAACCTGTTCCAACAATTTTGTTTTGGATTCTGTACTGAATTTTTAAACTACTGATTATAAAATAAAATAAAAAAATAAAACATTTCAATCAAGATTAACAAATTTCCAACTTGAAGTTAATAAACAACAAATAATACATTGTTGCATTTGTTCACCTCTGCTAACAATGAATGGAGCTAGTAGTCACTGATGTCACTTGCATCCTGCTAATTGACAGATTTTCCTTAAATAATAATAGCTTTTCGTGAGGCTAAAAATCAAGCCTAACTCCCTTTCTTACAATTCATGCAGATCATGTGACACAGCAACAGAATGTGTTAGTGTGTGCGGCAACAGTGTGGGTTGATATGGAGAGCTGATGCCCTCAGCTCGGGTCTCTCTAGTGGAGAACGCCAACACACTCTCTCACACACATTCAGCTCGGCCTCATTCTCTCACTAGCCTCTTTCACTGCACAAGAGTACTCACACAAATATATACATAAACAGTGTCTCAAAGCGAGAATAAAAGAGCAAAAAGCAAAACAAAATTAGACTCAAACACAACCGGATTCTAATCTTAACTTATAACTGAAAACGCATGCAATTGTAAGCAGGAAGATTAAACAATGGAAATCATGTATTATTTAAAAAAAAAAAAAAAAAAAAAAAAAAAACACTACACTTTTCTATAGGAGCATAAAAGCAGCATCAATGTCAACACAGCCGAGTCCCGACCAAGAGCTTCCAGCTGATCGATTAAAGAGCACTTACACCCTAATGTTTTCAAGTTCAAACATCATAGTGTGACCTTGATGATTCTACATATTGTATTCTCTAAATAATAGATGAGCTCACAAACTACTAATTCTCAGTTTCCCAAATAGATAAATTGAGGGGGGCTAACAATTTTCAAACAATATTTTAATGCTCCATAAATACAGCTTACACACTGATTTCTGTATGGACTTATTAGTTCATTCATTTTCTGTAATTGCTTTAGTCAGTTCAGGGTAACTCTGGGTCCCTGGAACTGTCCTTCACAGAGCACACGCTTGCATATTCACTCTCACACACCTATGTACACTTTTTATAGCCAATCCACCTACCAAATGTGTGTTTTGGACTGTGAGAGGAAAGACATTTTACAAGCGGCAAGTATGTGCTGGATTTGAGCTCTGCATTTTGTGGCGATTGACATGGAAACCCACACCGCCACAGGGAGAACATACCAAACTCTTCTCAAAAACTACCCTTTGAGTATGGTTCCTGCCATAGGCCCACAATACTTATAATTACAAAATTACTTGAATAGGGTTAGGCCACAGCTCCACAAACAAGTTGTTCTGCTGGGTGTAGCTCAAGACAGCTAGAATGAAAATACATAGATGCAAACCATGCAAGCAACACTTCTCAACAGACAAAAGGTGCAGCCATATAGTACCACTACCCATTCTGAGCAGAGTTGCAATTTCTAAAGTGTTTTACAATCTTTTCTACTGAGTATTAAAAGGAATCTAAAGCATTCTTAACTAAATAATTACACTTCTGGATCATCATCTATTAAAAAATAAACACATGCTAACTAGGACTTTGGTGCTTTGAGCTGGCATGTGGAGAAAGTTGCAGCAGGTCCTAGGAGCGCAGTAAATACCTTGCACGGGGAACATGCTCAAAAGGCTATCAAATGAATGGGTAAGAAGAATAGAAAATAATGTGAAGGATGTGGCTCAGACACACCTAGCAAACTGCAATGGTCTAGGGATTTTTTTTTTTGGAAAAAACAGAGAATTAATTCCTTTACATGTCCTGTTTCAGCACTTTCATAGAGCTGCAAACACTTGCGTTGTCCCCTTGCAACACAAAGACATTTGTATATTGAGGTACACTGCCCTTTCTCTCTCTATATTTTTCAGTTTGTTTATACAGGTATAGACTGTAGTCCATCTGTTGCTTAAAAACCTTTAGTTTCTTTCACCATGTTCTTCTATGGTCAGAATGTGTGTTACGATAATAAGATGCCACTTTTGCAACCAATGTATTCATGAAATGAACATCCTACAATCAACTGAGTGGTATTACTGAAAAAACAAAAGCATATAAGGACCACAGCAATTCAGGTATGATGTGGCAGACCACAAACTTACAGAGCTGGGTCGGTGAGCATCGAGGCACCCAGTATGTAAAAGTCACCAACACTCTAGCATTAACAGACCTTTTCTGGCCCACACAGAGCACTGACTTCAACCTGAGCTAGGCCCTCAACAAATAATCTTTCCGGATGAAGGGGCAAACATTTCCACAGACACGCTCCAAAATCTTCCCATAAGAGTGGAAGCTGTTATAGCTGAATAAGGCAGAACAACACCATATTAAGACCAATGGATTTAGAATGGGATGTCTTAAATCTCCTGTAAGTGTTATGTGCAGGCTTTCCAAAACTTTTCCATATGGTGTAGGTTTCTATAGTTTAGAACTTTGAAAAGCATATGACAGTTATAATTTTCACAAAGAGTTTTAATGTGTTATTCTGTTCATTTCATGCAACCCTAATAACAGCATTTGAACAGGTATCCATTTTGTAGTTAGAATATATCATTTTCAAGCAATCTGTCTAAATCTAATTAGGAATTCAATGTGTCAATGCTTTTTTGAGAATGTAGAGTGGTTAATTTTACTGCACTACAATTTCAACAGTTTAATATCTAGCAAGTTCACAGAAGAGAAAATCAGAGCATACAGGCCACGGAATGCAAAGGCAAATCAAATGCTCTAGCCTGTCAGACCAAAATTAGACAAGAGTCCTTGACTTTAAAAAGCAGTTTCAATAGATGTATATACGGACATGCAATGTACTGTGAAAATACAAAACAGTTTTCTGATCTTCATCCAGTGGAAGATTATTGTTACATCTGAACGATAGCTTCTATTTCAAGATGATGGTGTTGCCTGGGCATGTTGCACAATCCAAGTGAAGTGTGTTCGAGACATAGGCTATTGTTTTCTAACAAATCAAATAACCACTGCAGTGCAATAAAAGAAGTCTTATTACAGTTCATCAAAGGTTTCCAGCATTTGGGGTTTATGTCACCAATCAGACCCACAAAGAAAGTGCATCACATCCAAACCATTTCTCTTTTATAGCTGGCAATTATATACACACACACACACGATCATTAAGATCATTTTTATTATTTGGTCTCATATCAAACTAAGCATACTGTGTTATAATAGTCAGTATAGTTCTTAAGTACGTAATAATACTGACAGGTATGATCCCCAGAAATATGCCCTTCATATGTAATTTATTATGTGTGGGGCTCGGTTTGTGCTTAAGAGAAACATGCACAAATTATAGCCAAATTTGTAGCCCCACTTGGCACTTTCTGACAAACTTTTTTTTTTTTTTTACCTCTTCAAGAGCTCAATTGGAAGTGAGCCACAGAGCAGAAGATGTTGATCAAGCAGAGCAAGATTAGAAAGAAGTAAAATGTTCAGCCTTCTGAGTGAGCTCTACAGTAATCTGATGGATTCTGGTCTTTTCAAACGTGTTTTAATTTTTACAACTCAAAATGTTAAGAGGCCCTGCCATGCAAGTCAGCAATGTAACCAAAGTAATGATTTTGCCAGTGATAGGGCTTGAGCAGAGGAAAAAAAAGTATGTGTATGCAATTTTATATTTCCCCAGCTGGTTTAACTTTCTCAGCAATCCCCTTTTAGTCTGAATTATGTGAATTGTGTTGTGTGTGCAAAACACACACAAAAAAACATTATTTAAAAATAAATAAATAAATATATAATTGTTTTCCATGAATCACATAACTGGTTTTTGAGAAAATTTTTGTAGTTGACACAGTGTGCAAGATGCCCCCTTTTTGCCCCATCTTCTGTGTCACGCTCTACATATTACCAATCTTTAAATCAAAGATTCAAGATGTTATGTCATATATCCTAAGCTAAACAGAGAAACACACAGTATGCCTTTGTGAATAAGCACAACCATAGGCTTTTGAGAGTTAGCACAGACAATACAAAAAAATAAATAATGGGATTAAATGCATCTATATTAAAAGATCCTTTCAGAGAAAAAAATACCTTATTTACATGCCCGTGTGCTGTTGTTTATATGCTAGAAGACATAACAGTAGGAGAAAAAAAAGACATCACCACCACAGCTAAGCACATCCGCTCTGAAACGGAAGCATTCCAAAGACACAGAGACAAATTCAAACAGACGGTTTCTTAAGTCATAAACCTCAGGCACCAATCCCATCAAGTTGTGGGTTGTGAATTTCAAACTGCAAACAGAAAGGGATAAGTGGAGCTAGAGAATGGGAATTTTGCATATTCATGGATCCTCATCAAGGCAAGGGGGCGGAAATGTATCAAAACCACTGTAAAGGCATACATTTATTCCTGGAAGTAACTTCTATATATGTCATTCTAAGGAACAGATTAGTTTTAGAGGTTTAATCGATTACTATATTCAGTAAAAAGTATAAAAAATTTGGGGCAGCAGCCCAGTACCAAGTCTAGGTTTTGCATTTACAGAATCAAAAAGATGACCCCATGTAGCTCTATAATGTTGCGCCCTACTGTCTAGATATTGCAAGGTTGAGTAGCAGCAAAACCCAAAGGAGCAAGTATGTCCCAAGCATTTCTTTTATTTATTTATTTTATTTACTTATTTTTTTAATAAACAGCACAACATTATGTCTGTTCAACTTTAGCAAACATCAGAAAGCAGAATTTCATGATACACATCTTGCATCATGAAATTATCATGATATATAGCCACAATATAAAACTTCGTCAAAATGTGGCTGATGTTGGTGTTGGAAATTTAATGCTGTTTAAATTTCAAGTTTCTTCTCAGTACATACAGGTTCCAAAGCTTAAAATTCATTGGAGAAAATCTGGATTTAAGAGACACTAATGACCTTTTTTTTCCTTTCTTTTTTTAAACGTGACAAAAACCAGCAAATCACTTGATGCAAACACATAAGGATATGTTATGTTTTTTCAGCAGAATACTGAACACTCTTCAAATATGTGGCACTATAGCTGCTATCATTTTTCTTTAGAACTGGACATTTCCATAGAGGTTGTAATGGTTGGTGCTAATAAACCTACTATTCTCTATTTCCAACTAGGAACCTATTACTTTTTGGTGAATCTATTCAGAAAAGCTCAAAATTAGGTGTGCCAACTGAAAAGAACTAGAGATGCACCAATTTTGATATTTTTGAGCCGATTCGATAACCGATATCTATATCTATTTTCATGTGCTTTATAAAAAAGGGGCTCCTGCACTGTGGTGATTGAGAGTATCTTTCTGGCATTTCACCTGCTGTGTGTTTTTACACCGGTGGGTGTGTGCACGTGTGTATCTATTATCGCTGACATTTTAAACTAGTTTTCAACATGGAGAAATTTAATTTTAATTTAATTAAATCCCAGAAACTGGTCTCTGCAGTATCTGTAGAAAACCACATGGCAGATTTACTTGTATATTTACAGGCCTTAGTGCATATGAGCAAGACCAAAAAATGAGCCAAGTTATCTGTTGTAATAGCAGCTAAAACTCCAACAATCAGACAGATAACAATAACTTATTAAAAAATAAATCTACATATCGGCCACCAATATATATTGCGCATCACTAAACAGAACCCATTCCATGTTTGTCACAAAGGGCTATTAAAGTCACTAAGCATAATTGCTGTTAAAAGGCAAGGAAAACATCTGCTCAAACTTCTGTTCTTTAGCATGTTCAACACCTTAGTTCAAGAAACTATAAATTCTAAATGCATTCATAAAAGCTTTCAGGGCAAAAGCAAAATTAAAGCAACCATTCAAGTCCTGTGTAAAATTATTATTTTGCAGCAGTTTTTGTGGAAAACACACTAGCCCTCCAGACTACATCACAGATGTACTTGCTGTTACTGGCATCCAAAGCAGACCTGCACTGCAACACAAATGCCTGAAGGCAAGTGTCAAAAAAAAAAAAACATTGCCATTAGGGGGTTATTTTTTATTAAAATCTAAACTAGTACTTTAAATTGAAACTTTTAAAGAACTGTAACACAATGCATTTAACATTCATTCATTGTCTGCAACCCTTTGCAGTTCAGGTTGCGGTGCCTCCAGAGCCTACCCGAAATCACTGGGCATAAGGCAGCATCACACTCAAGACTGGACACCAGTGCATCACATGATAGAAGCATTTTTTCCATGCATCCAAAGGTTTATTGGCACCTGTTCATCCAGGATCTATTATGAAATCTAAAATCTTATATAGAATTCTCTCTCTACTTAACTAAGACGTCTTTACACTAGCACACGGAGTATTACCATGAACATGTTTTGCTTTGACCCACAAGACATTAGTGAAATCAGGTACTGATGTTATATGACTGGAGGTGTGTAAGCAACTGGATGCCTTTGTCAGCAAAATCACACAGATCAAAGTATCTGACTTTACCTATTAGAAACGATGTCTGGATACTTTTTGGCATCCAGCAACACCAGACATACATAATTCATGAACATTGATGTGCCAAAGCTTGAGATGAAGGTTTGCAAAATTCAAAGAAATGTCTGTATTCCATTTCCATTAGTTTACCAGGTAGCGATAAATAACTACTATTAACAGACAAAATATGCTACATGGCACACAGGAAGGTCTGTTTGCACAAGATGTCAGGTTTTAATATTCATCAAAAACAAACATTTTTAAGAACAAACTTTGACAATAGACTGATTTAACAGAAAAAAATAGGATTCCATCTTAACATCAGACCAGAGTTCAGACACACTAGTCTGTCTAGTCAGTCTCAAAAGGGCAGATTTTTTATATGTGTTGTTTTAATGAACAGAGATGAGATTTTAGGGGTTTAAGTGGATGCCCAAGGAGAATGTAAAAGCTTTATTTGATATTAAATATTATTTAAACATTTTTTTTTACATAGAGAATCACATAAATGTGCATTTACCTTAGAACCACTAAATCTAATGGTTAATTAAATACGGCACAATACCATTTTTCCCCCCAATACTAATACTGGATCTTGAGTATAAACACACACTAAGACAATACAGAGAAATTGCTTTAGAAGCTTTAAAATTACTTGCCAAAATTGGTTGTCGATTACAACATCAGGAGGGAGGGAGACCTGCCAGATTTAAAGTATATGGAAGCTTGAACACAATTTTTTCAATATTTTTTGGGAGATTTTTTTTTGTTAGCAACACCTCCAGTTATTGGTTAAACACAGTGGTAAAAATGAACCAGGAGGCAGGTGTTGTCAAGGCTTCAAACTTTGCCAAGACTATGTGAACTAAAGTGTTTTCAAAGATGAAAATGACTGGGAGCTTGTTTTATGAACATTTTAGGGATGTAAATAATGTAAGGCACAAATATATTTTTCTTCCACATTTACACTTCTATTATACATTTGGGAGATAAACAATGATTATTTAAATATGAAAAAGGGACAGAGATGCTGCTGTCATTTTATATTTCTATTTTTGTTGTTGTGCTGTTATTTTGACTTTACTAAAAACACATGGTTCCTGAAAATCCTTTAAAGGTTCTTCCGATCCTCACACCAGCAGGTTTTTGCTATATGCATTGTTTTTTTTTTTTATAGACCACATATATTTAAAGGGTTCCTGAAACATTAAAAAGGTACTAGAAGAACCTTTGTTAAAGTGAAGACCCCCCCCCCCTCACCCCTAAAAAATTCCCCATTGGAACTTTTTTTTTTGAGTGTTTATTAAGCATTTATTACTAAATTCTGTCTGGTTGTAGAACTGGTGTACTTTACACACTGTTGTTTATTCAAATACACGTCCTTGTGTAAGCTAAACCCCAGGAGAAATTACACAGCCCAAGTTTTGGTTAATTATGGTTAATTATCTGAAATGTGCAATATTGGATTGGTTTTATGCTTTTGTCCCTTCCAATATACGATCCAGGATTTCCAGCTGATATTGGCTCCATACAATCCCTATTGTTAATGCTTTTACCACTGAACTGAGAGCTTGATTTCCCACACAACTGTTGTTAGCTCCCATTTTTCAGCTTCAGTGACAAAGGGAAAATTGCATGGTGCTCCAGATTGATATATATATTTATAGATTTTCACTGTACATTTCTCAGAAACACCTATCCAGCGTTTCTTAGCACTAATTCTAGTTTTACTGCCGCCGCGGTTGTCAGTGCAGGTTTCTTCAGCGATGGCTGAGATTGTCTGGGAGGCGTGCCAGTCATCAATATGAAAACGGTTAACTGTTTTGTAGGCGATGGGAAGATGATGAACTACATTACCCAGCAGCAGAAGCTTGAGCTCTCTCCTCGCGTCTCTCTTGTCTCTGCGAAGCTGCTTGTCGATCTCTGCGTTGATTCTTTTCGACTCCTTGGCCTCCTCACTCAGGCAGCAAGCCATCATGGACTCTAGTGTCATCGCCGTAGTGTTAAAGTCGGGTTTAATCGAAAGACACACGGGGACAGGCTCTAGCAGGTGGCTCCTCGTTTAATTCCTTTCTCTGTATATCTACCTATCTAGGGCGCTTGTGTTAAAAACGAGTTATTTCACAGAGGGCCTCTGATATGAAACGTTGGCTGAGGCAAAAGATAGAAAAGACTGCGGGGCCTTCGGTTAGTCAGGGCCCAAATATGTCAGTAAGAACTTAGAGAGAGAGCTGGGAACACACAAACACGACTACTAGAGGGCCAAAAGAAAGTAGTGTCAGCGACCAAAACAGCCAAGGTTTATCTGGTTTATTCAGCCCGGAGGCGTGTAGTGAATGCCCAGATGTGTGTATTGAGGCCAACCGTCTTTTAAGCAAATAAGCTTTCCTCCGCTGTGCCGGTGTTTTCAGCAGTTTTAGTCCCGGAGTGAACGGGACGAGTACGCCTTCCACGGCATCCGCGCTGTTTCTCAGAACTAGCTCAGCTAACCGCCCCAAAACCGAGAACAAACAGCGCCCGAGTACATCCACAGTCCGCCTGCAGAACCGTCCATCAGCTAACACACACACACCAGCCCACTAACCGACCGAGAAACGCCGCACAACGGAACAAAACATGACAGCGCAGATAAACGCTCTATCTGCTCCGTCACTCGGAGATAAAGCAGGCTAGTGACCGCAGCTAAACATTTACATTCACTCGCTGTGAAAGACTGATATCGGGCAACTCTGTTAGCTCAAATCATTTAGGCTAACTGGCTAACTACCATTTTGTATTCCTCCAAACACCCACGTACTCATTCATTTCTATCGCTCGCCTCCTGGCAGTAACATGCACTGTAGCAAAATGCCTAACAGCAGCCTGCCTGTTTTAATTAACACGAGAAAGAACAGACCCGAACACAATTTTTTACTTCAGCACAGCCCACAGCCCGAGCCTCTGCCTCCTTTAGCCCGTAAATTAGCCCGTGAATCAAGGCTCGGTGTCGATCCCAAAAAGAGTCGAAACCAAGCTTTCGGGAAAAGTGAGTCGACTCCAAATATTGGACTCGATCCCGGAATGGGAGCTGTTAATACTAACAAGTGAGCGACTGTATTTCGAAAGTCGATAGCAGCACAGATGTATTATACAGACCATAATTTGGCTTAAATTACACCGAAAAAGACTGCCAGTGCTAAAACGAGACAGCCCTTAAAATGAATGGATAGTTTGAATGGTTTGACACGAATTTATTTCCTAGTTGTTCATTCATCCATTTATTCATTCATTATCTGTATAACCCTGTATAATGTAGTATCCTAGTTGTTATGAGCTCAAAATAAACAGTATCCTTCAAATAAGCAATTTTAAGAAAAGTACATTGGCAATAGTTAGCTGAAATGATCAGTACTAATAACTGACAATTGCATACTGACAGATAATTCAAACCATATGTCACAGAATAACTAAATGTGCGTTCCCTATTGTAAGACATCTGGCTCTTATGGGTTTTTTGTGTTGCAATTGCTTATTAGTATTTAATTTATTTATGACCTAATTAATAAACAATATGTGAACAATACAACCCCGTCATAAAAGTAGTATATATGTTTCATAACATGTAGCTAGTTTTAGATCTCAGCCTGTGGTCAATTATAATAAATAATCGTAATTTGTATTTTTGCCATGATTTTTTGTTTGTTTGTTTGTTGTGGGTGTTTTTAATGTCTGCATTCGGAATCGACTCTTAGAATCGACTTCATAAATTCCCGTCACATGGAATTGAAATTGGAGTCGACTCCAAAATCCCTGGAATTGAACAGTGCTAGTGAATCGCGTGTATTGCCAAAGAACAGCGAAGGCTGTGATTGATAGACGATTCAGCCAATCAGAGCTCAGATCAAGAAACTTTCTGACTCAGGAGGCGTGACAGTTAGTATAGCGTGAGAATGTATTGGACGGACAACGCCCATTCCTCCGTCGACTGTTCTCAAAGGGCCTCAAATGTATCAAGCACGTTATTAATTCACTTATTATAGCCAACTGCAAAGGTTTAGTTTAGTTGATTCCGTTCAAAGATGGAGAGGAACACAGATACAGATTAGCCATGACCTAAATATGAATAATTTTACCCTGGTAAATATTAGCAAAATTTAAATACTCCACTCAAACCAGCAATCATTGGCCCTAGTAGAGATGTTCCACAGGGTGCCACAGCAGTGACTTTTGAAATTCTCATTTATGTTTGTCAATGAAAAATATAGTCCATGAATAGGAGCATGAAGTCAGCTAGAATGCACCTTTGGTCATTGTGTATTTGATTTTATTTATAATAACTGGGGTCATATGTGTTTCATGAACTAATTGGTCATGAACTCATTAGCAATCACTAAGAGTGTAGGTTATGTTATTTCAAAAGCCTTCAAAGTGTACATTTGTGATAGATGAATATTTTAAAAATCCTAGACCACCACACACTCCATACATTCATCATAGGCAAGGCAAGGCAAGTGTGTTTTGGGATTGTGAGGACACCAGAGCAAATATATGTAAGTATAGAAAGACCACACCGAACTCCTCATAGACAATGACTCAAGTCGAGGATCGAACCCTGGGCCCAAAGACCCCAAAGCTCAACTCCACAAGCTCAGTACTGCAAAAAGCCCTGTGTAAAATACATAAATTATTTATCCCAAAGGAATCTGCAGAGTCACAGTAATCACTACTGCCCAAGAAATGTCATATAGTATATATTCATGTAAGTACAGATATTTATCACTACATGTTGCATTAATTACAGTATTCAGTGTACATTGCAGAATGAAAGTAAAAGTTTTATAACTGTAGCAGGCACAGTGACAATAATAACACAGCACATATTCGTGTGTATTAGTATACTGTGAACATGGAGGTGTGCTGTATGTGCTTCTCTGTTCGGCAATAACACACTCTGTACGGGGTGCCAGTCCATCACAGGGCATCACACACTCCTGCAATCACATACACACTCACATATGGGCATTATCCCACACATAGTCCACCTACTAGCACATGCTTTTAGACTGTCTGTAGAATAATGCCCAGGAAGACATGGGAAGAACGCACAAAATTCCACACACCTATCACCTGACATCCTGGAGCAGTGTGGGAGTGACAGTATTTACCAGGTTGTTTTTGTTACTTTGACTTTAAAGCACTACATTATACTTTTACCTTAAATTACAGATTCAAAATCATTGTGCTTCACTGTCCTGTAATAGAAAGAATATAGTCTCTATCATTGCTACTCTGGGCTCAGCCCTTCAGTAACCACACTATGTAATGTTGAAGGAGGAAAGGAAACACCGCCCCCACTTATTGATTTCATTACAGTGCTGTAAAAATGAATTACACAAGGGGGAAGCCCCATGAGCAAAAAAAACTAAATCTCACTTGGTGTTACTTTACAGCAGATAGCCAAGTGATGGCTAGAGTTCTCTGGAGTGACATAATCTCTCTAGAGTTCTCAGTCAATACTTTTAAAACAAGCTGGAATTGTTGTTATGATCCAGGGCTAAACACTCAACATCAGTACTTTTATTCACTTGTGTTTATGTGGTCGACCGCCACCAAATACTCATAGAAAAGACTAGAAGCTGTCACTAAAGCATAAGAGCCAAATATCCTGTTAATACCTTTAATCTCAGAAGAAATGATACATGAGCAGGTGTCAACAAACTTTTGGTCATACAGTATATGTTTGTATACAGTTCAGAGGTGTCTACGGGTGGCACACAAGCGTAGGAAGTAATGTCACTGCCACTCAAATCAGAGGTTAAATCCCCACTTCAGATCACTGTCTTTGGTGAACACATACTAGTGTGGATTGGCCCACAGGTATGAATGTGTGTGTGTGTGTCTGTGTGAGTGCCTGATGACCTGTAATGACTGGCATCCTGACCAGGGTGTGTCACCTGCTTTGCACTATCACCTAGTGTACAGCCTTTCCAAAAGTGTAGAAGCTGTTACTGCAGCAGAGGGAGATGAGCTACAGAGGGAGTCCACAAAATTTATGAACATGCTCCATTCTTATTGTCTGCTTTGTGACTCATTTTAAACACAATCTGGGCTGAAATACTCTTCACTACATTTGGAAAAGACAGTGTTATAGTGCTGTAGGTATATATATGTTTATGTTTGTGACCTCAAAGATAATGAAAATGTTTTCCGAACACAATTTTCATATATGGAGTGGGGTTTGAATGGGGTATTTGGAAACAGCAGTATTTTCATATTATACTAAATGCTATATGTTAAATCCAAGAAGAAGAAAAAACAAGTGAAAAGACATTCAGTTTTGTATGATGTGGGCCCTTTAAAGAACTTAAACGAACACTAGGTGATAATTCAACACTGGGAATTTTGCTGAGCACCACCATGAAAGGCCTGATTAACCGGTTTAGTGCAGGAGGACAAAAGATTGACATCCAGAGAGATGGAAAGGAAAAGGAGTGTCAAATACCAGTGGAGGCCTTCAGAAAAGAAAGCCTTAAGGCGCCTCCATATTGGGGCTGAGTCCACAAAACGAGTGTAGAAAAGAGAGTAGCCTTTAATGTGGCGTGAAAATTAAAGGTGATTATGTTTAACAAATGCATTCTATGTTCAGGTTTAGTTGCTTTAAAGAGACAATAGTACACCAGCCATCACTGATAGAGGGGTTCAGCTGAAAGATGTTGACGTATAGAATGGGACACTTTGGGGCAACTAAACCTTAGCTTAAGTTCACTTATATAGTATAATTATTCAGTTGTCCTTTTAATATCAAACACAGATTGTTTTGTAACTTCATAGCTCTTAGTTCCTCTTGACATCACAAAAACCTTGATTTTGAAATGTATGGATTTCTGGCTTAGTTCCCATTTATGGACTGTATGGTATGACATCATAAGGTTTGAAACAGCACCTAGAATATACAGCAATACCGTCCATTCACAAAGTCCCAAATGTATTTTTTTCACTATGGTCCCTTTTTTGGAGCACTGTGCCCTTATTCTTTGAAGCATCATGTTTAGATGGCTGTGGACTACAAGTTGCAGAGGTGGGAGGGTCCTTAGTTAGTTCCCCTGGACTGGCCAGAAAAAAGGGGCCATATGAAGGGACAGCATTTTCACTTCCCTAAATATTCAAGACTGAAATGCCCTTGAGCAAGACATCTTACCCACCACTGGGTGCAGTGGGTGGCTGCCTGCACTTTCGTGTGTGTCTTCACTTCGCTAAGAGGATTAATAAAGTATCACTTCTTCCCCTTGTTCTTCTTCTATGGGGTGGCAGTTGTGAATTTCAACTAATCATCGACTTCAGTATTTGACCTCATGCTAAAGCTTGTGGCTGTATGCAATCAAATCCTCACAGTGATGTTGGCACACCTTCAAACAAGTAGATGTCTTTGCTGCACTAAATGGTCAACAAACACATTATTAGTACTACTGATTTCAGAATAGATCATTAGATGGGTGATTGTCTAAAAATGTGGAGCAATGGGGTCAAAGTTCACAAATCATCCACAATGGGTGTATTCAGAGCTGATGGTGGTGCTGCCAAAAACTACCAACACACCAGAGCGGTGTTGCCGAAAAAGCTACAATACCTTTATTAACAGTTAGTCACAACAGTCAGAAATGTGATATTATATTTACAGATGCAATCACGCATTCTAATCATGCACACAGTAAGTGGCTTATAGTTTTCCATGACATTTCCATTTATTTTTATCCGAACAACTCTGTTTGCTCTAGTAACAGCCTCTACTCTTCTAAAGAGCCACAAGTCGTAAAGGTGGCTTCACAAATTCTAAGGGGTATCTACCTACTTTTGAACACATAGTATACATTATGGTATTTTTAAATATTTTGTGAATTATGTGAATTATAAATTTGGCCTCTGGTTAAAAAAAGGTGTCACTCACATTTTTTCCCCTCACATTCTGAGGTGAATTGCAGGAAACATTTGGAGTAACATGTCAGGGTCTTGATTTTATTTGTAACATGGTTGCCTACCCAGGTGGCAAGAGATCGATTTGAGACACAACACATATTTCTTCACTGACCAATCCCATTGCATCAACTTAAACCAAGGTGTTACATGGGTTGGGGGGACATGACAGATTACAGGTGGTTAACAAAAGACATTCTTAGCTTTTATACTGAGACATGTATATAGTGACATCATTCTGTCACAGGGGCATCTTATTCAAAATGTTCATATAAAAAATGCTATATAGAGCATTAATTCTTTTTCACACCATAATTCATACAGTCCATATATGGAAACCAACAGCAAAACAAAAACTACTGTTTTTATGTTGTCATTAAACCCAACATATGTACATATATATGTTAATTTTACAAGAAGTCCTTAA
This sequence comes from Hoplias malabaricus, assembly GCF_029633855.1. Lineage (NCBI taxonomy): Eukaryota > Metazoa > Chordata > Actinopteri > Characiformes > Erythrinidae > Hoplias > Hoplias malabaricus. The sequence continues at coordinate 20,767,845 of NC_089815.1, read as the reverse complement.
GCCCCAAGTGCTTTTTGAATACAGGACAATAGAGCACAGCCAATATGGACAGCACTTATATATCAGGGTCATGTGAAAAGGAATGACTTTTTATCAGGTAGATACAAGTTTACCAGTTTCAAAATGTGGGAATGGACCCTTTAATGTGTTGCTCAAATGATTTCAGTGTGAGGCTCACTCTAAAAATAACTGGTCACATAATATATCATACAGCTCAGAGTGAGAAAACAGATCTACAACTAACCTTTTTCAAGGTATTAAATGCAACATGAAGGTGAAAACCTGATCCTAGATCAGCACAAGAGATGATATATACCAGCTATTCTGAAATGCAGACTGCTTGTATTCAGTGTGAGTAGCCTGTGCACTGAGATTGCTGCATAGACCTTGACTTACTTAAGTAACTTTCCAGATGACATGTAGTAACGTAACATAAGCAGTTTTGTGAGTGTGTGTCTGTGTTTGTGTTTTAACTTTAACTTTAACTTGGACCCCACCATATTACAAATGTATAACACAATAATATACTGCTGTAGATTATTTGTGAACCATTAAGTTCATGTTCAGTTCATACAGATTTCATTATCATTCAATAGGAATTTCCAAAATTCAGCTAAATTAATAAGTTAAACTGTAAATAGTCATTCTTGAGGCTTTGTATGTGGTGGCACATTGTAGAGAAACGAAATGCGTCAGTATGATGTTGATAGAACTAGATGTCCAAAATGTTTAAGGCTTCTGAAAGCTGTGTCATAGGAAACTATTACACAATGTTGCCTCAAGCCTAAGACACTGTTTGATGATAGTTTCTGAGATAAAATTTAGGCTGCAAATATATTTGTTCAAAATGTATAGACATCACTTATACCTACTGAATTCAGCTACTTTAAAGATTAACTATGCCCTATAACTATTATTTCTGTTATCAGCTGAATTGTATTGTTTTGTAATAATAATAATAATAATAATAATAATAATAAAAATAATAATAAACAACAGACAAATGCTGCTCCAGCTCATCCCATATATATTGAATGCCGCTTCAACACCCCAGAGAACACAGTTCAACTGCTCCACAGTCCAATGCTATATAAAACTATATTTACATAGCTATAAGCCTACATAGCCCTCCAGCAGACACTTAATAATGTGCATTATATATATAGACACTTAATACACAGCATAATGATTGTAGTTTGTGTGTGTGTGTGAGTTGGTATTTCTTTAGTTTGGTCACTGAAGTATTAGTACATGACTAACACAAACTGCATGAACAGATGAGCTACTCTCACATTTGACCTACTCTGACATCTATAAGGTGGAGCAACCACACAAGTCAGATCCACACATACCAGCACAGTATAAACTAACCAACACCATGAAAGTGTTACAGCAGCACTGAGAATGAACCACCACCCACATAAAGTCTTCACTGTCGTTTTGGGGTCCTGACAACTGAAAAGTAAAGTTAGGAGAAACAGATGGACTACAAATTACTCATCTATGGCCAGTTGAGCTGATAAATAGGTCAATAAATGTAGAAACAAGGTGGTTTTAATATTATGGCTAGTCTAATTCCTGTCTTTACTAGCCAATTAGCTAACTATTTGGCTACGGCTTAATCACCTCTGACCAATCAGAGAGCTCGATCAACAGTCATTATTAGCCAATCAACTCATAGTGGGCGGGGCATTGTCGGAAAACAGGTGTAAAATGAAAACGGTGCACAGCGCATTCCACTGAGGTACGGTGTGTGCGGTAGGACTCGGGTCCACACAGACTCCCCAATTCTATTCTAAAGCTGGATTTTTTCTGAATGTTCTACAGTTCCCGCTGCCAAAGAGAGAAAATAATGTGACTGGAACGGTTTCCTGTCGAGTCGGTTGTAGTTTTCTAAGCAAACGCTGAAGAAACACTACAAAGTTTTTGGTTCTCCTACAGTTCACCTGAGGAAAGATGGATCGAGTTTCGCACCGAAAGTCAGAGAACATTTAAGCTCCCGGAACAGGTGTGACAACGAATGAAGGTAAGTGATTTTTTTCCTTATTGTATTCATATTTTCATAGAGCGGTATTAGTTTCTTATAGCCTATTTATGTTGACTATTGCTCATTAAAAGTTTGCTTTCTTGTATTTCCTTATTGGGGAAAGTCCAAGATTGATAAGCCCTATATGGGTTTAGTCCTCTTCTCATAACAACACCAAAATGGCCCCCAACAGGAGTTCCCTGCTCGTTTACACAGCAAACTGAGAACACTTTCGATGATCCTTCAGCTACAAGAGTTTAGTAGCCCCTAGACACCGTCTGTTATTATTTAATCTTATTCAAGTACATGTACTTAAATAAATATATGTATTTGTTTCTACTTTCCTGGGTATTTCAAACCCTAATACTTTCAATTAATTAATTTGGCCACTGTTGAGCCTTTGACCATCCATTTTAGACCAAAACAATTAAATTAATTAATTAAAAAGCTTAATTAAAAAGCTTAACACAGAAAAATGCTTAAAAGTAATTAAAGACCCTTCCTCCAGTGTACATCAGGTTTTGTTTTAACCTTGTTAGTTATCATGTTGGTGTGGTGTTGTTTATATACAAGAACATTTTCTGAGTCAGTGCCAAGGAGAGCTGAAGAAGTTGCACTGCATTTGTAGAAGATACTCACTCCTTAGAACTAAGTAGTTTTTGAGCCGTTATTGAGAGTATTAATAAGGTTTTTTTTTTTTTTTTGAAAGTTTGTTTTATTTATAGTGTCATTATTTTATAGTTGTATTTGAGTGGGCATTTAGGATATTTTACATGCCTCTTGTCATTACCAGATGATCAGTACAGGTGGGCAGTAACTACCTATTTACATTATTTAATTTGATTTCAGTTTTGCTAGAATGATCTTATTTTGAAATCTGCAGATTTATTTATTTATTTATTTTGCTGTTGCTCAAACTCCATACCTTTTTAGTTCCAAGGGGGAATATCACTCACATTACTGTGTTAGTAGACACTGATATGGTTGCACTCCAGGTCTGAACCCCCTTTTTTGGCCTGTTTCAGGCCTTGAAGCCTGTCTTGTCAGTCGTATGTCTTCAACAAAGCTGCTAATCTAATCTAATTCAAATTCATTCCACCTCTAGGGGAGATGGGGGGCTGTATAAGATGGTGCTACCGGACCTGCAACTGCTGTTTGTCTGAGGATGAAAAGAAATCCATTGCCATAGACAATGAAATTAGACGAATCCTTGCAGACCAAAAAAAGAGAGAGCGCAGGGAGATAAAGGTGCTTCTGTTAGGTGAGTGCTGATTCAAAGTCAACATTGTCCATACCAATTACAAAAATTGGATTCTGTCACATAATACTTCTTAAAAGTTGTTGTTTTTTTCAGATGATTACATTTCTGTAATTAAAGTAGGACTTATAAAGACACCTAGTGGTTTGGATGTATTAGAGATGCTATTTGAAGGCTGTGTTCAGATAGTGAAGACGGTCCCACTAAAAATGGCATTATATCTTATGGGAGGATTCTACTGTCTCCACACTGTTAGAAAATTTGTCACTGTGGTGGTACCCTCAAGGGTAAATAATTGTACCCTTAATTAGGAACATTATTGTACCTTATTCTATTATAATTGTAGATATTAAAGTTGTGTTTTTTTTTTTATTTGACATAGTTCTATAATGAAAACTTACAAATATTCACCTCTCCTTCTGGAAACAAGAATATAATGTACCTTTAGGGAACAAAACTGGACATTTAAACACTCTTGTACCTTTAAAAGTACATTTACACTGTTTGTACTTTTACTGACCAATAATGTACCTCTACCATACCTTTTTTTGAGAGTGCACTCATTCTGCAACAGAACATGTTTTATCCTGCCATAGATATTTTCAGAAATGTTCAGTTTGAACAAAAACAGCTCATAACTAGAGCCGCTAGCGGCTATCTGCATGTTCAAGTACTAACTGGCCTAATATGGCAGTCAAGTCAAATCGGACAACTCCTGTACTATGAATTGATCGGGAGAGTATGTATTGACATTTGTGGCTATGGCAAATTTGTTAGACATTGAGCCAAGTAGGTATGTGCAGTGTCAGATTATTTGTAATAGGTGATTGTGTTTGTGACTTGTGTTCTACAGTCTCTGAGGTGTGTTTGTTTCTGTATGATGTCAGAGGGCCTTTGTGTGATGTATGTAATTTGTGAGCAGTGCTTTTTAAATCAGACAGACTCCTTCAGAATAGTAATATTGTATATTACTATATACATTATACTATAAACTTGTATATTACAGGTGCTGATCATAAAATTAAAATATCATGAAAAAGTTTATTTATTTCAAGAAATGTTGAACTTTTTTTGATAATTATTGACGTACAGACTCTGCAGATTCTAACAAAGTCAGTTGTTTGGGAATAGAGCAAAATTCCATGGACTAGTTCGAAAAGATTCAATTTTAAACAACTGGCGATTGAGAAAATACGATGCATTTTTTGACAACCCTTGCAACTACAAAGTTGTGAGGCCCTCTGCAGAGTATACAGAGAAGTAAACTGTGTGTCAATACGCTTAATTTTCACTGAGATATATCATATTTTCTTGATATAGCGCCCCCTAGTGGTTATCGTTACGAAACTTTTTATGCACTTAGGAAGTGCCACCAAGGACATACCATTCAAATCCTATGATGATTGGACCTTGTTAAGGTTGTCAAACAGCTGCTGACATCTGATTGGCCGATGACAATCAGAATTTTGCCCGAATCGAATTGTCCTTAATTTTCCACTTATAGCCTTGCCCACAGAAGCAGCATGCCAAACGGCGGTCTGATCTGCCTTGAGGATGCTAAGATATAAACTTGTAGCATTTACAGCGTCCCCTTTATGAATATTGGCTCCTCCTTTGACATGCTACCTCAGAATCATATCTGGAAGTAGAATATGAAATTTGAAAACATTTGTATTAGTATGAAATTGTTATAAATTTGTAAGTAAAACATATGATAAGCCGAAGAGTTTCATTTGCATATGGTGGCCATATTGAATCGAAATTTTAACTTTTTTCAGCTTTTGATAATTATTAACCAACAGACTCCTGTGAACATTTTGGCACCAAGCCCAAGAGAATTGGACAAAAATCCCCGGACTAGTTCACAAAAGTAGGTTTTGCAAATTAGTGCGAAAATAACATGGGAAAAATGAAATTTTTAACCCGTTTTTTATTTGTCAGAACCCAAGGAATCAGGGGAAAAATGATTTTGTCTCTACACCTCACGGTGTAGGAGATATGAACCTAAACACGTTTCACTTTGCTATAGCGCCACCATTAAGCCAATCAGTGTAGTTTCTGTTGTCCTCCGAGATGAACACAAGCTACACCTACCCTCCAAGTGGGGAGTCTGTACGACCTACGGTCTCTTCCGCACAATGACTTTTACAGAAGAAAAGGGAAAAAGAATAAATAAGAAGAAAAACTGTAACAAATACAATAGGGTTCTACGCACTGTAGTGCTTGAACCCTAAATACTGCCAATAATATTGCTCCTTCTCAGCTTGCCGAATTCACATTAAATCATTAGTCCGTTATCAAGGCAGTGAATATAGTTTTAGCCTACGTTTTATAAATGTGAAGTTGAGCCATGGGATGGAGGAAATCCAGTATCATACATTCATTCATTCATTACCTGTAACCGCTTATGCAGTTCAGGGTCGCAGTGGGTCCACAGCCTACCTGGAATCATTGGGCGCAAGGCGGGAATATACCCTGGAGGGGGCCAGTTTCATACTCCTGAAGTAAACTAACCTGCGAGACCAGAAATTAAAATGAACAAAAAAGTGTATTGTGTTTTACTTGTGTAGAATAAGGTACTTAAAGTATACCTCTGGCCAAAATGAAAATTTTAAGCTTTACAACTATCTCTTGAAACATGTTCAGGCGTCTCCTACAAGGTGCCACATGAGATTCTAGAGCTAGATTTTCAGGTTTAAAGTCCAGCATAACTCCCTTCTGATGATGTAACTTGAAGGTAGGAGGAAACCGAAAAACTGCAAGGCCTTTGAGGCAAATACTTGAGGGTGGGCTGTGTGAAAGTTCTTTTTTTTGTTGTTTATTTGCTATGAGAAGCTTCATCTAGGAAATGTAACATATGTATTTATAAGGCTTTACATCAGTAGCTTCACTAGCATCTTTATATTTGGTAAAAATTATTTATGGAAAAAAGGCATTAAATTGTATTTAAATAAAATGACAACTATTTTTGTATTTTTGTTTTATTATTAACTGCAAATATAATTTAGTAAATATGACAGACAAAAGTTACCCAGGTATACTCAGGAATTGTTAATTTTTATTAATAAAACTTTTTAAAAGTTGGCCATATAAAATTTATAGACATTTTGCTTATAGTTACAATGTTTTGTTATGATTTGGTAGCACATGTCATTTGTCATTTTCAATACCTTCACCTCTAAAAATATAGGTGAACTCTACAACACCTTGCGTGTGAAAAGGCAATAATATTTTACTGTGTAGGTAAAGCATTAGGTTGTGCAAACGGCAGATGACTGGGTCACTAAGTCAAACACCCGTGACTGAAGTTTATAATCGTTTGTGTTCTGCTGTTCAGACTATAGACAAATGGATTTAGTAGCAAGCCATTTCATTGTACCTTAACTTGAAGCAGGAAACAAAGTTATGTGCAAATTGTGAGCCATTAGAGAGAGTGTGGTTCATAAAATACACATGTGATTTGTGAGGTAGCTGTTAAGATCAGGATACAACAGAGGCTAGTGGAAGGTATGCAGCTAATCTAGATCTAGGATAGGTTATGTTTGAAAACATGTAATTCATGAATAACTGGTTAAAGTGAGTCAGTAGCCTTTCTGATGATTATGTTTGTAACTTTTCTGATGTTGCCATTCATTCAGCTGCGTTCAGCTATGACCCTGCAGCTGTTTTGATATGATATTGGCTGCTCCCTGGTGTTGTTAGCAAATATTTGCACTTAGGAAAATGGTGATTAAAATGAGGACAGTCTTAGAAGTTGTGATTCCCAATAAACAGTAGCACGCAGGACAGTGTTTTTGTTAGCATCATTGGGAGTCAGTAAATGAAGTGAAACACACAAACACACACACATAACAAAACACCCATACATTTTTCAATGTCTGTTTCATTCATAGAGCACACATAAAAAACAACCAATGTTGACCAATGTGCTGTCCAATGAATTTAGCAAAAGCCAAAAAGCAAAACACAAAAACCCAGTAGAAATAACATGACAAATCACAATAAAGACAAAAGCAAATATAATAGCAACTCTCATACAGAATTAAGTAACAAGGAATTAAAATGCAGCCTAAAATGCCACAGCATTCAATCCAAAGTTTAGGGGCTACGACTGCAAAGGCATCTCCCCTGTGTTTTTTTATTATCATTTATTTTTTTTCTTATATATGGGCTTATATATAGTTTAATTCAATCTAGCAATGATTTTAAAAAGTTTGTATCTCTCAGTTTCATGGGCAAATACATTTGAGTATTGTCTGCACAGCAAAGAATGGTAATACCATATTTCCCAAAAATGGTGCTCTAATGGAGGCATATACAATAAAAATTAAATTGTCTCAAAATGGAACCCTGGGGGACTATGCAAAAGAGAGGAGCTAAGGAGTACACAATAACACAGACTCTTACAGAAAATGGTCTGTCAGGCACAGAAAATGATCTAAACCACTCCAGAGAAATGCCAGCACATTGCTCCAAACCAGAGAGCAAGCAAATCATGTTTTATGATGTCAAAAGCAACTAGTCAGTTGCTGATTTTTGCTGATTAGTTTGGAATCACAAACACCACTGTGACTCATCCCAAATGTACTGGGTGCTGCTTCATTGCTCCAGAGAGAACATTCCCATGGCTCCACAGCCCAGTGCTGGGGGTTTTATACCCCTCAAGGGCACAACTGGCTTTGAGCACAGCGGCTTTATGTATGGCACATTTCATTGCATACAACTCTATGGAGACTATGCAACTTCTTTGTGTACAATTGAAGATCTGTGTCCACAGTGAGTGCATTTGAAAGTACAGTACGGATTGTGTAACTTTTGAGCATACACTATATGTAGGTAAACAAATAGAAGGCATTTGATTTCTCAATATCTCACATTCTTGGTTCAGATGTGCATCTAATTAGCAGGCCTGTGTGTCTGGTTTTGCAGTTGTCTGCCTACGATTAAGACATCTCAACTTTTATGCTCTTAACCGAATAGTTTACATTCCAGTGTATCTGGTGTATTGGGAGTGCTTCTGAGATTGGTTGACATTAGGGCTGCAACAACTAATCGATTCAATCGATTAAAATGTTAGTGTTAGTGAGTGTTAAAATAGTTTGCAACTAATTTAATAATCGATTAGTTGGGTCTAAGTTATTATACACATAGGTACAGTTGCTACACGTGACGAACTCTGGAAGAAGGGTTTGAAAAATAGAGGAGGCGGTCACAGCAGAGGATAATGTTAGCACAAACAGAGAGAAAAATGTACGACCCAAGTCATCAAAAGTATGGGAACACTTTACATTAACGCCTTCAAGGAACAGCGTTAGGTGCAAAATGTGCACAGCTGATCTCGCATGGCACAGCAGCACAACATCACTGCATGAGCACCTGAAAATGAAGCCTGTTGGAGCTATGTGTGAAAGAGATTAAGTATAGTAAGTTAATTCTACTTTTTCTCTCACTCAATGTTACTAGAGCCTGCTAGAGTAGTTAAACAACATTGTTTTCTTAGTACATTGATATTACACTCGTGTTTAGTGAACAAGCCTTAGACTCCCCCCGAGTTTTCTCTTCCACCTTAAATGTGTCAGCTCGACCAGCAGTTCCAAAATAAACCGTAGTTTTAGTCAAGGTAACGTTAGCGACGATAGTTTTTCTCTCACTCAATGTCACTAGAGCCTGCTAGAGTAGTTAAACAAGATGTCTCATTTTTAGTAAATTTATATCACTCTTGTATTTAGCGAGTTTTCCGTTCCACCTTAAATGTGGCGGCAGTTACATTCAGAGTTAAAAAAAAATCCAAACATTTTTTAAAATAATATATTTAAAGCCTTTTTCAAGGTCTTTTCTGACTGGCATTGCGTGTTAGTGTTTGAGTATCACAGCCAAGTGTATATTACATTATAAGTGTGTATTACATTACATACACTGTGTTAAATATTGATGAATATAAAATTAATGTAACGGTTGGGTTAATTCTTCATGTAAACACTAATTTTTAATAATGGCAGGTTGTGTGTTCCTTATACAATTACAACATTAGTTCTCTAAAATCTTAAATATCTTAACCATATCTGATCATATGTGAATTTCCCTTTTATTCTCAGCACATGGCAGCATCACCCAATATCCATTTATGTAATTTCAATTTGCCTGCATTTTAGATCAGTAGTTATTAACTTAAAAAAGGTGTATGTCCATATCTACACTTTCTTTCTCACCTCAGATAAAAACAGCCCAGCATTGCTGACTATGTTTTGAAGAAGATCTGCACACCACAGCAAGCAGCTGTTCTTACTGATGGTATCCTGAATATGCTAGTAACAGACAGACAAATTTGGCTTGTCTTCCTTTTCATCCGATTAATAATCGATTAATCGAAAAAATAATCGACAGATTAATCGATTATAAAAATAATCATTAGTTGCAGCCCTAGTTGACATTCTGCTGAAAGAAACCTATGTAATTTTTTTCTGTTGTTCTTACATATATACTTTTTATTTTATTTCATATCCATTATTGTTTTTGCTCTGATTCCCTGATAATGAGTTTATCCACTAAAATGAAATGGACATAAGCTTTTTTTTTTACCATTATTGAACCATATAAAGGTAAAGTCTACAATTGTGGGGAAGCACTGTTTTCGGGTTTATTAACATTCAGAACCTCTGTGTCTTTTAATGTGGAATGGTATGTTTGAGGGGAAAAAAGACTGTTGTTTGTATGCAGCTGAAGTTAAACATATCTTAGTTTTATTCACTCTTTGAATTACTACAGAAACTCATTTTCACAGAAAATCCCAAAATATTATTTATATTTACATATCACCTAACAGGTTAATTAACAGATGTATATATATTATGGAGCTCACTGTGTAAACTGAAAAAAATTAGCCAGTACTAGCTCTGTTGTAAACATGACCAGGTGTCTCCTATTTCAGTCATTACAGTTTTATGTTCCAGTTAAAAACTCTAGGAAACCACTTTTTTGGATCAGGTATCCTGAAGGTGAGAAGAAGGGGACACAGAAGGAAGCCATTTAGTTAGCCATTACATTTGCGTTAGGAAATATTTGGGTAATGCACACTTTGTATTGAAGTAAGAGAACATGAATTAACAAAGCACTGTAATTTCACAGTTCTCTTTTTTCCTACATTTGAATTATTTTATCATTTTCAATTTTCAAATTGATTGTTACTCAAGGTCCAAATGGATGAACACAGTAATTTCAGGAAATTAAATGTGAAATGGATATATTTTTGGGTTTCATGACACCAAATAAACAATACATTTAAAACCATTGTTGATGCAGTTAAGTTTCCACATATAGAATGTGTGGGCTACCATTTTAACCCATAAGAGCCCATGGTGACATATGTTGACATATGTATCACAAACACTTTATAAAGTCTGGAAAGTTGTCTTCACAGCTTTATCCTTCACCTGAAATTATGACATCCCTAAGTGATTTGGATGTAGTCACATGACAGTTTGTGAACGTCTGTATGTGTGCCCACATTTACAGTATAACTGTGCTTCACGAGAACATGGGGATCATAGAAATGCTTATTTTAAAAGCCTATTTTTGTTTCTAAAAGGTGTGTTCCAACATTTTTAACATTTCAAAATCTTTATTCAGGGCAGCACAGTTGCGCAGCAGGTAGTGTCGCAGTCACACAGCTCCAGGGGCCTGGAGGTTATGGGTTCGATTCCCGCTCCGGGTGACTGTCTGTGAGGAGTTGGTGTGTTCTCCCCGTGTCCGCGTGGGTTTCCTCCGGGTGCGCCGGTTTCCTCCCACAGTCCAAAAACACATGTTGGTAGGTGGATTGGTGACTCAAAAGTGAGTGTGTATCTGTGTGTCTGTGTTGCCCTGTGAAGGACTGGTGCCCCCTCCAGGGTGTATTCCTGCCTTGCGCCCAATGATTCCAGGTAGGCTCTGGACCCACCACGACCCTGAACTGGATAAGTGGTTACAGATAATGAATGAATGAATGAAAATCTTTATTCACCTGTCCTGTGTTACATACCACATGTTCTGATCCCATTTCAGGAACAAAATGTTGAAAGTTACAAAATGATTGTTATGGTGTTTGTTACGTTGGGTTTTTAACCCCAAAATAATTACAGAATACAGCAAGAAATAAGAAAAAAATATGTTCCATATTGCTTCTTTGGTCTGTTTTATATTTCTCATAATTTGGCTTTATGGTGAAATGAGTCTGGACCCTTATGGGTTAATAATAGGTACATGCTACATCACATATGCCCTATGCTTATTACTGTATAATGACAAAACATTCTGTGGCTTTGTTTTTTGTTAAAATGTTCTTTTTGCTAGGTACTGGAGAAAGTGGGAAAACCACTTTTATCAAGCAGATGAGAATCATACACGGAAAAGGTTATTCAGAAGAGGATAGGCGCACCTTCACCAAACTGGTTTTCCAGAACATCTTCACAGCAATGAAGGCCATGACAGCAGCCATGTCATTCCTCAGGATCCCGTATGGCAACCAACATAACGAGGTGAGGAGATCTGGGCCCTGCATGTATTTTAAACTAAGTCGGGACTTTTGTGCTGTATTTTTCCTTTGTTTTGGCTGGTCATGTGAATTAGAAGGAATGGTTCATTTAGTTTGACTTTGCTCCATTATACACTGAGCTGTTTTAAAATTGGGTAGTATGATTTATTATTATGTAACTGTGAAGAGATTCACATGCTTCACAAGTAGAATGACATATTATCTGCACAGTATTCAAAATTATTACAAATATTCAGAAATCGTGTCAGTGGATTGTTTTGACGTTTTTGTAATTGAAACTAGTACAGACATTACATGTAGTGTTGATTTTCTAAGTAAAATACAAATAAGGCTTAAAGTTCATTCATTCATTTATTGTCTGTAAGCGCTTATCCAGTTCAGGGTCGCGCTGGATCCAGAGCCTACCTGGAATCACTAGGCTCAAGGCAGGAACACACCCTGGAGGGGGCACCAGTTCTTTACAGGGCGACTCACACACACACACACACACACACACCTATGGACACTTTTAAGTCTGCAATCCACCAACCAAAGTGTGTTTTTGGACTGTGGGGGGAAATCGGAGCACAAGGAGGAAACCCATGCGGACACAGGGAGAACACACCAAACTCCTCACAGATTTGAACCCACACACCCTCCAGGTCCCTGGACCTATGTGAATGTGACACTACCTGCTGCGCCACCGTGCTACCAAATTCTGAAATTTTGCTAAGTATATTTGTGAGTGTAAACTACTGGGTGAAGTGTAAAATATTAAATTAATATTAAATAGTATGCACTTGTTTGAGGTCACTGTTTTTCTCATAATCAGGCAAATGTCATATTCATTCATTATCTGTAACCCTTATCCAATTCAGGCTCGCGGTGGTTCCAGAGCCTACCTGGAATCATTGAGTGCAAGGCAGGAATACACCCTGGAGAGGGCGCCAGTTCTTCACAGGACAACACATAAACACACACATTCACACCTACGGACACTTTTTGGGAGGAAACCGGAGCACCCGGAGGAAACCCACGCGGACAACACACCAACTCCTCACAGACAGTCACCCGGAGCGGGAATTGAATCCACAGCCTCCAGGCCCCTGGAGCTGTGTGACTGCGACACTACCTGCTGCGCCACCGTGCCGCCCCCAAATGTCATATGTTTTTGTTAATTTATTTGTAATGTATTTCACATTAAATTAGACTATGATGTGCTATATTCAGTAAATAGTTGACATGCTTTGATTTGGAGTTGTATACTTTATTCATTTGGATTCCATTTTTCTCAATATATGTAGGTGTATGCTCGGATGTTTCAAGATTTAGACATTCATCAGGTGACACAGTTGGAGCGGAAATATGTGGATGCAATTCATCGTTTGTGGGCAGACTCTGGCCTTAAAATATGCTACAGTCGACGGCGAGAGTACCAGCTACTGGACTCCACAGAGTAGTAAGCTGAAGTGTATAAAATTATTTTAATGTTAGACCTGTGCAATCACACTGCAGTGGACTTGCCTTTTTTCCAGTGTGTGTTTTTGCTTTGTGTCCAATGATTCTGGATATGCTCTGGACCCACCACAACTCTGATCAGAATGAGGCTGTTACCAATGATCAATGAATGAATAGTGTGGTGCCATCTCTCAGGTTTCAGATAATTACTAGAGCATTATGAAGATGTAAATAAAAGTGAAGGAATGTTAAGGAATGTTAAGGAATGTGTTGTGTCCACAGTGATGTACACGGCTGCAGATACCTTTCAAAATGACAAGGGAAGAAGAATAGATTCAGAAAATAAGTTTTAATCAAATTAAAATATAAAATTAGTCATATTCCATGGTTGGAGAGCAGCAGTATATTATTTTCAAAATTGAATAACTGCTTACAGATTATCTGAAGTTTTGAGAAACCAATTAGGAATATACCCCTCGGCAATACACATATTTATTGTCATGTAGTAAATAACAAAAACGTTAACATGCCAGTGCAATTGTGTCTTAATATTGAATTGAGAAGATGAAACACTCAGTGATGTATCTGTTGAATGGATAAATAAATAAAATTGTCTTAGTTCTGATGTAAGATTTGCAGGACCGTATATATCCACGAGATGGCGCCCAAGAGCTGTAAAAGAAATGGAGTATGAGTAGAACCTGGAAAAAATGTGGAGAATTAAGTAATTTATTCTAATAAATTACTTATTTAATATATACATTATTCTAATTTTTATGGACTCATGTTATGGAAATTCTGTGTATTACGTTGTGCTTACAAAGTGTCTCCAAATTACACCAGTTATTTGTAGTATTTAATTTATGAACAAGCTAAGAAGCATCCGTTCATTAAACTGCTCATTATCGTCTAATTTCCTGTAAAAATTGGTGGAGTGAAGCATTTTACCTGTTACTTTTAATCATCATGCCCTTCCTTGTCTTCCTGACATCTCCCTTTCTCTCTCTCGCTCTGTCTCTCTTTCTCTCTGTTATTTGGTCCTCTCTTACTACACGCTCAATTCTCAGAACATTTTCATGATAAGAAAAACAAACAAACCCAGGACAGCATTTAATTAAGGCTCAGGCTACACATGCACTACCAGCGTAACACAGAATATACATCTTCAAAGATAACAACTTCCTTGTGTTCTTTCTCTAATGAACAATTTCTTATATTTGCATGTCCCTGATGCACAACATGTATAACACACAGATATTAACGTGTTTTATATTATTTTCTCTATGCTGTTTGATACTAAACTTAATATAACTGTGCTTTTGTAGCTTCTTGAACAACCTGGACCGCATTGCTGCCCCAGCTTACATCCCCACAGCACAGGACGTTCTGAGAGTGCGCTTTCCAACAACTGGGATCAACGACTATTCCTTTGTAGTGGAGAAGATAACTCTGAGGTAATAAGAGTAAATGAGTTAACTTCTTTTTAGTAAACTAATCTTTGAGTGGGGCGGCACGGGCGCAGGAGGTAGTGTCGCAGTCACACAGCTCCAGGGACCTGGAGGTTATGGGTTCGGTTCCTGCTCTGGGTGACTGTCTGTGAGGAGTTGGTGTGTTTTCCCCGGGTGCTCCAGTTTCCTCCCACGGTCCAAAAACACACGTTGGTAGGTGGATTGGCGACTCCAAAGTGTCTGTAGGTGTGAGTGTCTGAGTGAATGTGTGAGTGTGTGTGTTGCCCTGTGAAGGACTGACGGCCCCCTCCAGGGTGTATTCCAGCCTTGTGCCCAATGATTCCAGGTAGGCTCTGGACCTACTGCGACACCTTAACTGAATAAGAGTTACAGATTATGAATGAATGAATGAACAATCCTTAAATGCACTGCAACTAGAAGTACACTCAGCTTTCTTTAATTGCATACAATATCCACAGTATGCAGAACATTTTATTGTTTATATTAAAGACAAAATATATAATGATACTGAAGAAGGATATCACTGAGTAACAGTTTACATCTGACTGGGCAACTCCTGTCTGTTGTTTACTGATAATCAATTGAAGTCTTGTTTGTTTATTTATTTTTTTGACAGTCGATATTCTCATATTGACTTCATTCCCACACCAGGAAAAGGGTTAAACATCCACTTAAACACTTTGTCATGGCTGCCTTTAGACAGCAGGTCAGAAAGGCCTAAATATCTACTTTGTGGCTGTCATTGAATTTGAAAGCTTTTCTCCCAACTGAAATGTAATGTGGCTTCAGTATGACTCCGTAGGTGGCAGTGCAAACCTGTACAGCCAGATCAGAATTTATGATATATAATTTTACATCAATCCAAACTTGACCTTGTAATTTCAGCTTGCTGGGCACACTATATGACAAAATTACCACATTTTTTTTTCTTTTTTCAAAATTAGCTTTGTGAAAAATATAAAATAAAATTTTAATAGAAATGTTAAAAATAATCTGACTTTGGATGTCAATGACGTTCCATTGGCTGCATGTGGTTGTGGAGTCTCATGCAAACAAGGGTTCTCAAAAGAGGAGGGTTGGAGAGCCAATGAAATTGGTTAAATTTTACATATGACCCACAGTCAAGCTTCTTAAAGACAAGAAAATTATACTAATAAAGATGTATTGAGAAATTAGCTCTTTTCTCATTTTTTAATTCAAATGATTAATACCTATTTCTATTACTCCTTTTGTCAAAAAATACTATAACTGGACTGTTCATTCATTTTTTCTATTCATTCATTCTTTAAGTGAGATGGATTGTTTAATTCACGTGGGTCAGTTTAGGAGTGTGATCAGAGACTCAGCACACCCATAGATACTTGTTTCATAACTACATTTTAGGATGAATTGACAGGTTTGGCTTTTTAGTTCAAGTCACTGAAATGTTGTGCCTCCTGCCCCCTGTAAAATATTATGAAATACTATCATTTTAGCCACCTCAAGTAATAAGCAATAACTCACATTTCAAATCACGTAGACAACTGTGCTGGCGGGACCCACAATACTGAGATAGTGAAGATATCAGGACAATTCTGAGTGTTTTCCTCGTCACGCTTGATTTATTGTAATTTATTGTGACAGCAGTAGAAATTCCTGGATGCAATATTGTGTCCAAAGCCATTAATGTTCTCTGTCTGGCCTATTTCCTCCTTGTTAAATGAATGACATGATCAGACAGGGCCATTACTGAACACATTTATTCCAGAAGCTAAGGAGGAAAAAAGAGCAACACAGCACATGGTCAAAAAAGAAATCAGACGTATCAATTGTTAATAAATACACTAGTGAGGCCAGTATTATTTTGGCCAAGATCAATTACTCTTGATAGATTACATGGGTCCGTCTGATCATTCTGGTTCATCAAAACACCAACAGAACCTCATCTGGCACTCTGATTGGTCAACTCACGGTAAAAAATATTGTGATTGGATGGAAGACCCATTTACATGTTGTAGCCTTCTTCAGTATCTGCACTGCAAAAGCCAATATCATGATAAGGATTAAGAAGTCCTTGCCTCAAACAAACGTGTTCTCCCTGCTGTAGGATTGTGGATGTCGGAGGACAGAAATCAGAGAGGCGGAAGTGGATCCACTGCTTTGAGAATGTGACATCCCTCATCTTTCTAGCTTCCCTCAGCGAGTATGACCAGCTCCTTGAGGAGAACAATAAGGATGTGAGTGGAGGATTTTGTGAAGCTTATTTTTCCTACTGCACTTTTAATCACTAATTATCCTTCTCAATCCGAGTAAAGAGGTTTACATCTCCTGTTGACAGGTGCATTATCTCTCTCTATCTCTCTCTCTCTCTCTCTCTCTCTCTCTCTCTCTCTCTCTTTCAACATTACTTTCCTCCTTAAGCAATTATTCATTCATTTTACACAAGTCAATCAGCCATGACTCATTACCAAAAGCTTGACCAAATTTCTCAAACACACTTGGTCTATAACTGTGCCAAATATTATGTTCTAAATACACTTGGTTTTGTGTTTCACAGATTTAATATACAGTTGTATTCACATTAAGCACACCTGACACTCACTAGATTTCCTAAATAAATAAGATCCACAACAACTACAGTGAATGCACAGCATTTACACATTATGTTTGGTGAGTTTAAGATATTGAGGGGAAAAATGTGCAGAACTTGTGAACATACGTTAGTTTATGCCAGTAAGTGATTTAGACATGATGTCTGCATAGTGCTAATTGGTGGATTATTTCTTGTGTAGCCAGCTGTGTGCCTGCAGTCCAAAAAAGTGCAAAGTTCAGGCATCAGACACGTCTTGACCTCAACTCTGTCTCAACCAAGATTTGAAATACTTTTGTTTTGATATGTCCCACACACCCTTCCTGTGTGTTATTAAAAAGTGCCTTAGTTTGATCCTTATTCTCTTGGAAAAGGAATAACCCACACTCATCTTCTCTCTCCTGATGTTGTAGAACCGTATGGAGGAGAGTCTAACACTGTTTTACACCACCATTCACTCAGTGTGGTTTGCCAGTGCCTCTATCATCCTCTTTCTGAACAAAATGGACATCCTAGCTGAGAAAATCAAAACATCAGACCTGCAGGTGTACTTCCCCAAATATGCAGGTAAGATGAATCTGCTGCTTAAATCTAACACCTTATGGGAGAGTGCAAAAAAAAAATAAAATCATCCATCCTCATTAAGCTGATAGTGGAAACCCTGACCATGATTGTGTTCCTTCATCAGTTGTGTCTGTGAAACGGTTACTGCATAGCTCTATATCTCCAAATCTCCACTTTCTCCTTTCCGTCTGTTACCCATGGCAACTATAAAATACACCCCTTTTTGCATCAGGATGCAGGCAAGACGTATATGTTGCTGCTGGAACTAGGTTGAAGTTTCACTCTCAGGCACAATAACTGCATGTATGATAGTATTTGTGATGTTCCAGTTGCTGATGTCTATTGATGTCAATTTCTCATTTGAATTGTAGTAATGAGGCAATAAACTACAACAAACAAAACACAGCAATATCACTCTCTTTCAAATTCTGCAATAATATGTCATATTTATTGTGTGCATAGTGTTTCCTAAACCAGATTATATTACCTCCGCCACTATGAAAGTTGTCTGTAACATACATAAGCTTGTAACTCTGAACATTGTATTTTAAGTTTTCCTGATAAAATCTCATAATGATTCCTCTCAGAATGATTCTGCTGTACTTCAGATCAGTTTCGGAACTTGATACTTTTTTCAGTGTTAATTGGTTAATTAGTCTGTATTCACACTCGTTTTTCATTGCATTTACTATTCCTCTTCTCTATTGGGTGCTGGCTGCAGGTAAGCCACGAGATGCTGAAGCTGCTATGATCTACATTCGTGACATGTATAAGCATCAGGCCCTAAACCAGGACAAGAAGAATAAGAGCGTCTACTCTCACTTCACCTGCGCGACAGACACGAACAACATCCGCATGGTCTTTGGCGATGTTAAAGATACAGTGCTGATCAAGTCTCTGCAGGAGTATGGGGTGCTGTGACCAGCTCAGGACACTGAGGGTCTGCCCTTGCTTTTAATGGCTGCAAAAAAAAAAAACCACTCTGCCCTGGTATGAACTGGCAAAGCTGGCCTGTAGTGCTCATTTTCTGGGCTCCGAGTTGTCATTTTCCACCAAATATTTTTAGGGCTTTTTGTCTTCTTTTGCTCCTGTGTTAGATGTTGATGAAGGTCATTATGGTGAAGGTGGTTATGACTGTGCTGCTGTGTCTACTGGAGATGGAGAAGGGTTCACTGTAGAATTTGGAAGATTTACATAGATGTGAAGTAACTTTTCTCACATTATTAATATTATTAATATTAATATTATTTGAATGAAGGAAAATCTTTTTAAACTCTTCAGAGATCCAAAACTTTTAGACCAGAAACTATTCTAGGACTGGAAATAGTTCCCAAAACATCATACTGCTAAATGCCTTGTAAATACTCTCTTACTCGTAAATTAACTATTTTATTTTTTCCAGTATCTCAAAACCCTTCATATATCGATTAATACATTAGTGTTGGGTCCTATTTATAAAATTCAGTATCACAAAAAATTCATTTATGCTCAAAGTTTAATACGTATACAGATATGCATGAAGCCTTCAGTCAGAACTCTGTGTTCAGTTCACCTGTAGGTTTGCACATTCTCTGGATGATTATGGATGCATACGGTCATTTCGAGAAGTATTTAACGGCCTCACAGACCACTGCCTCTTACAATGCTGCCTCTTTCGTCTTTTTTTTTTTTTGTATTATGTAACGTTACATTATAAGCATCTCCTCCAACATCGCCATCTTTGTTGTTGTCATGAATAACATTTCACCCTGAACTGCTCTAGTGGATGTGGTGTTTAACATCCATGCCAACATAAAGGATGCATAGAAGTATGTGGCAGTGATGGTTACTATGTTTTTAAATGGACATATGCATTTACATATGTAAAGAGAGTATAAATGAGCCTTCATTTATCGCACCAAAATAACACCAAAAAGGGGACCTTACACAGTATTTTAAATGTTAAAAATTCAGAAACCATATTTCGAGCAAGGACAGATACTCTTTATTTCGTGTTTATTCTGAACTCGTATAAGCAAACAGCAAATTCATTAGGGCTATATAAGGTTTTGCACTCTATGAAATCTGAAAATCTATATTGTTGTTGTGTCACTAATTTTACCAGTCTAATTAGTATAAATGTTGAAACGATCCAGGCTCTATATGCAAACACATTCCATATGTTTATTTTAAGCATTTAAAAGAAGCTAATATGCATCTTTTACCAATTTTACATTGAGTTTTACTTTAAAAAACCCAAGCTTGGTGACGCTATTTTTTCCAACATCTAACAACTGATGAAACACTTTGCTCAGACTATCACCCATATTCATAATCAGTGAACTTCCTAGGGCTACCAGAAGATGTTTTACTCATTTTATGAAGCATTTATTTTCTTATAAATTTTCATTTTCATGGAAGAAATTAAATGAGTATTATTAGCTTATTGCAAAGCTAAAATACAAAAGCATTATGATTACACTAAAATAAATGGACAAAAAAAGCTTACGCTGACCTGAGAATGTTTGATTGTGCGACAGCAACAGTCACATAATATATATGCAACTTTTTCTTAGTTCAGTATTCATTCCAGACTGTCTTCTCACTCTAGTGACTGCAGTGGCCTTACAAATGTGATCAGATTTTTCAAAGATATCTGAATTATTAGTTTGATTGTGGATGGGTATGGATATTTTTGGGCATGTATGATGACCTGACTGAGTCAACAATGTCAATTATGAAGGCTTTGCAAAAACTAGAACATATTTTACACAGAACAATTCACTAATTTCTAAGATTCATCAGTTATGGGGAAACCCTGCACTGGTCAGAAACTCTTAGTCATTCCTCGTTGTCTTTAAGGAATGCTGTTGGTATCATGACGTTCAGTATATTTCCAGGGCTGTGTGGGTCATTGTTTCTCTTATTCAGTGCTGAATATCACAAGAGGGAGAGAGAAAAATATCACCTTTAAATGATGTCCAATCCCTGATTCACCCCAAACTATTCCACTAGCTGATGTTCTTATCTACTGGGATCTACATATTTATTTATCGGTACAGATTTGTTTCATTCCATTTTTAGTCTACTGTCACTCACGCCTTCATGCAATCTATATTTTAATCATGATGCTTTTAAATGAGATAATTGAGAGGGGTAGTCAATACATTTGTAAATCGTATTTATCTTAGTATTGTGAACCTGCATCTTAAACATAGAAGTTTATATTCAGTTATAAATAAGCGAGACACTGAAAATGAAATAGATATTCTGTGTTATTTTTTAAAAAATTATGTTTTTTTAAAGGTAACAATGTTTTAAATAACAGTCTAAAGCATCTTCACAAAATTAAGAGCTATTTGTTGTGCTGTGTACATATTGACCCACTGTACCATTACAGCCAATATCATGTTTCAACCTTAAAATACAGCAATATGTAAAATGCAAAATAAGCAAAGCAACAAATACATAAATACTGGCACTTTTTTTAGATGGATACTGTTGTATACCATGAATAAAATTTGTTTAAATTTGTCTTTAGTTCAGCACGATGCTACCAAATGTGGCCATATTTTGCTGATATAATAGACCTGGCTATGTGAGGTTGGCATGTCCAGTGTTTTTCTATTATTGGAAGCTTGAAAGGAGCAGGTGGCTGGCTTCATATGCTTTGGAGGAAGCATGTGCTTGCCCTCACATTCACAGGTTAGTGGCATTGTGCTTTAACAGGAGGCTAATGTGTGCAATTAGCAATGAGCAATGACAATAATTTGTCAAAAAAAATATACAGTAAAATTTGTCTCAAAAAAGAAAACATCAAGCAAGTTCATTTAAAAGCAAAGAATGTGAAGTGCTGACCTTTTAACTTACTTTTTTTTTGTTAATTTTTGTTTTACTTACTATATCTGTAGCAGTAGTCTATAAGCGTCATGGTCATAGAACATGATGGGATCCATGGGCCAACAGTTTGGACATTATTTCTAATGCTTGAGACCTTTATCAGTCAAAAAACAAGGCTTGAAACACCTCTAGAGGGCAGCACCACTATTTGAGCTCTATATAGTCACTGTGATATCCTGCCTTAGGAAATGCACCTTCCTGGGTGTGGGTGTGTTGGTGTTGGTATTTGTACATATGTATATCATTAGATTACTTACACATTGTTCTTCTGTTCAGGCTATAGACTATAGTAGGTACACCCTCAAAAAAGGGGAGGCTTGTTGTCCCTGGTGTTGTGAGGCATTTAAGGAGTAAGAATACATCCATGTATACTTTTTCTATATTGTTCGCCTGAGTTTGAAATTAGGTGATATTAGATTAGCTTTGGCTGTTGTGTAGTTTATAGAAGAAGAAGTAGAAAGTGTAGTTACCTCTGCTTTTGATCATAGCTGAATCAAACAGGTGGTGTTGGCATTACAAAGGAATCGTAGCCGTGAGTCACGCTGCCTCAGTATGATGCTCCTTAATAATCATTTTTTGTCTTTTGATTCTTCCTTTTCATGCCATGGGTTGTTTTTCTCCCTTTTTTAGACACATCATCTCCTTTCTCTCCCTCTTCTGTTATTGTCGATGCCACCTTCACACAGCCAGGCCCACCTACCCATACTTCACGTAGGAGACATTTAATCATAAGAGCAGCCAACGGATGAAAAGACTGTTCCCGTTGTCGGTTGGTTGGCCATTTTGCACATAAAAGCAGTACATTTTATTTAGTGATGATATTTTTTTCTGTGGGGATTTGTGTTGTATATTTGGATATTGTTTGCAACTTTATATGTAAACTATAGATGAACTGTATTTGTTTTTCTGAATAAATATGTGAAATAAATATGGTATACAATCTATAATATCAGTAACAAAAAGGACTGTCAATCTACCTTTCATTCTCTTCCTCCGTCCACCCCAAATTGTTTCCAGTTTTTTCAATTATCTTGTGTTTTGAAGTAAGGACTTACTTTCTCACATGCTGGAGTAAACAGAAATGTCATTCCAGGAAGTTTTAATCAAATGGATCATCCAGCTGCTCTTGGGCAAATAATCATATAGCAGCTTTGTGGTGCCATTTAGAGGAACAGTATACGGATGTGTACCCACACAGTTAGTCAGGAAGCTCAGAGCATTCAGCCACTTGTTAGCTCATGGTATTTACATGAATAGAGACTCTGATCTAAGAAAACACTTGAAATATAAGTCTGATGTGCCACTGTTCTAAAGGTGATGAAATATTATACACAGCCTGGTTGTGGTATTCTATGTGTGCTTTAGTCTACGTAATGACTCACTTCACACTGCAGCTAACCATAACTCACTTTAAACCTCAGCACATGCAAAGACAAGAAGGGCAACAAGGTGACATAACAGGGCGTGTCTCTCTCACACAGCTCCAGAGGGCTTAGACTGTGTGTTAGACCCCTGCATCGGGTCTGTGAGAATTCTGATGTTTTTCACCCTGTATCTGTGTGGGGTTCCTCCAGGCCCTCTGGTTTCCTCCTACAGTGAGCTATTGCAATGGTAAAAATCTGTGAAATTAAAGCTGTTTACAAAACATCTGAAGCTAATACTAATCCATTTTTAATGTGGATCAGTAAACTGAGCAAAACATGAAGTTATAGCTATAACATTAAACATGGAACCTGTCTCATTTCTGAGAAAACAACACTGATGTGTATCACAAGGGTGAACTCACACATGAGTCAGAATGCCACATGAAGAACACTCCCTCATTTCTAATCGTCTTATAATTTTTCCCCTTTTCAGTTTTTGCTAGAGATGTGAAAGGCTAGACTGGTATCAGCCACAATCTAATATATGTGGTTATCAGTTTAATTCTGAAGTATTTCATCAGTTTATTATCTGATTCCATATACCATTTCTGATTTATATTGCCAGGCTTTTAAATGCATATGAAGATACCAGTGGAGTCATTTTCATCTCTAGGCATTTGAAAACGCTGTGTCCAAAATACTGTAATTTTAATGATTGAAAACAGCTACTTCAAGGAGCACCCATTCTTGATAGAGATGCTCATTTAGTATAACATCCATAGAAAAGTATTAATGAAATCAGGTGCTTAGCTGCACATGAGCCTAAGGTAACCAACCTTTGGCTAGTTGGTGAGTGAAAGACCACACATCTTTTATTCTTTTTCTAGTCACTACAGTCATTACATACAAGTTATCCAAGGAAAACAAAAACAACATTTGAAGCCTTTACTAAATATTGAACTGAGTATTAAACATAAACAATCCCATGTCCCGAAAACTTCACAAATTGTGTTAAAGCAAAAAAATACTTAGTGATTGTTCATTCTCTTAAATATTTTATTTACATTCTCTTAATTTTTTTACTGACCCAATTTTTTATTTTGTAAATATAAATATATTTTCACTCAAACATTTGGGAGAGTTGGGGGCAAATTAAGAGTGAAAATTGAAAATGAATTGAAATTACAATTAAAGTTACAACTAAATTTCAAGAGAAAATTGTCAGTTCAAAAATAATATTTCTCAGTGCAATAATTTCATAAATAAATTCAGGAAATCTGGAGAAATATCAGTCTGTGTCGGGCAAAACACTCTGAACTGAGCAAGACCTTTGAGCCCTCAAACAGCACTAAATCAGGAATCATCAAGCTATAAATTCAAAACATATTCAGTGATGTTAAAATCTTTGCTCTGGTGCCATCAGTCTATTGTTCTGAGAATACTAGCAGTTTTTTTTATTAGTTTTTTTTTTTTTTTTGGAAATGTACTGTGTGTGTGTGTGTGTGTGTTTCCTTTTGATTCATGGCTGTTTCAACTGGGAATAAATAAAAAAAAGAGTGGTCCAGAGTATGATCTCTATGCTCTACTGTGAATTAATAAATGTGACTCAGACCATGTGATTAACAACCTTTTCTCAAGTACTAAATGACCAATTATTATTGAAATATAATTTAAAGAAATGCCACATTCAAAACAGACTCTTTACATTTTGTCGTTTCTCACAGACATTTCAAGCTCTCAGACATTTGTGGCTCTAATGAACTTCCTGTGTTATTTTTCTCAACCAGCTGCTGGTTGGTTACGAAACTACATATAGAGCTGTCAACTATATAGTTGACAGAAATTAAAGGGGCAAGGTATGCTTATAATCCCAGAAAACCTGGCCTATCCCCGATTATTGGAAATATTTTATTTCTAATAAACATTTAGGAATCTATGGAGTCCCTTCAACAGTTACTGTAACAGCCGTCTGGTCAATAGAGGGCACCCTGGAGGAACTTTAAAAAAACCCTCAGGCTTGCTTCATCTATCGCCCTAAGCAGTGTCAGATAATGGTGAATTCTGTTGATTATTTGTAAAGAAACCACAGGTCAAAGAGTTCAATCCAGACACTCACAAAGAGAGAGTGACAAAGAGAAAGAGAGAGCACATTTCTTTATATTTAATTCAATTTAATTTAATATATTTAATATAATTTCTTTATTTCTTTATAGATACAATATGATCCAGCAATATAGAAATGTCTAATATTGCATTATTAGTGTTTTTGGTAATACATCTGCATTTAGTCTGTAATGTAATGTCCATATAATGTAATTTACCTTAAGCACATTAGAGCTGCAATTTATTCCAATTTTGACATGTATTCATCTGCTGATGAATGTCTATTAAAATGACAAATATTCACAGCTCTGGTGTCTTGCAGTATTAAATGTTAAATTGCTTTGGGATGGTTGTTGAAAATGAAAATGTGGTGCAAACAGCCCTACCTACAATATTTTCACCAGCCACCACTGGTGAATGGCACCATGGTACATTGTGGGTTTTGTAAAAATAATTAGTTCTTAATAAGGGACTGTTTTCCTCACAATACATTTACTTCAGTTAAAGGAACGCTATGTAATGTTTTTTACCTTACATTACACCTTCAACATCATTTTCATGTTTCAATGTCCAGTTGTTAGTAGTAATGCCAGATAATGATAGGGCCATGAGTTTAAAAAGAAACCAAAAGAACTTCATGCTCACACCCCATGCTGAGCACCGATAACTCTGTCATTAATTTTTACACGGTCTCTGTGAAAGTAAACCACACAGGAAATTTGGTGGAAATTATTATTTATTTTTTTAAGAAGGAGCAGTTTGTATTAAACATCTTCTCCCTCATTGTGGATAACATAAAGCATAGAGTCATGGCTCTGGTTCATCTGCTCCTACTGCCAGCTGTACTGCTGCCCCTCGGTCACTCAGGTAAGTGTCACACACACACATAATCACACACATAGCCTGTGTTGTCCAGTAGCTCAGTGGACTGTCAGCTTTCAGTTCGAAGGGTTGAGGGTCTATCTTTGGTTGTGAAGGCATCCAAAGTCTTCTCTAAAACCCTATGTATAGTGCTCTGGTAGGTTAATTGTGTGGCTGGGGAACCCCCCAATGCTACACCAATAATGGTCCTTTGCCAAGACTCCAGCACTACATTGGCTCACATTTGCAACAGGATTAAACTATAACGTGCTCTGGATAAGAGAATCTGCCAAATCCAATCAATGTAAATGTGAACAGCTCCAGTGTTTGTGAAGACTGGGACAATGTGGAATCTGTATTATGTAATTAGAACAGGATACAACGCAAATGTAATCAGATTAAAATTAATTATTTTTTTAATTTACATGTATCAGCGCATAGCTTCTTAATTCTGAATATCACCTAAAACTGATTAGTAAACTTGAACAGTCAGTTTTATAAACGCTTTTTGGACAATTAAAAAACTCAATAATAAATAAAAATATGTCAAATTATGTACAGCAATGGCTTAAAAGTTAGAAAACTGAATTTACAGAGAGCAATATTCACTCCTGAAGTGCCCTTGCACAGAAGATTGAAAATGGTCAAAAATTAAATTTGCAAACTCTCAAAAATGTTGATTTATTTAAGCAAAATGAAAATTACTGGCCAATATTTTGATGGATTTTCTTAAACAAGGATATGTCTAGAAGAAACGTATATAATCTAAGAGCTTATTATTACCTGATCATTGCGGTCGACTGAACGTAATCAATAACACAGATATAAGAAACACAGTCTAGGTTTCATTGATTTCATTTACCAAGTTTGCTGCAGTATATCTTTTAAAATGTACGTTGTTTAATGGCAGTGGCTGGTGACATTAGAGCTTTGATTCAGTGTTGTTTCTGAGAAGAGTGAAAAATATACATACCAGTAAGTACTTATAACCAGCAGGTCTCTGTACTGAAATCCTGTACCTCTACCTCTCTCTCTCTCTCTCTCTCAGCCAGTGTGAATGTGTGTATCGTGAATGGCACAGTGGCTAAGACCCACTCCAAACCCTATATGGTTTCTGTTCAAGGAAACGGGGAGCACGCCTGTGGGGGGTTCCTCATGTCTGATCTCTTTGTCATGACGGCTGCACACTGCTGGAAAATGTATGTTAATTTTAAATAAAAAGTTTTGGGCAAACTGACCTTTCTATCTGACTGACACTTGTGCCTAGTTTCTGTTTGTTTGCTAAATTGAAAATGCACAAAAATAAAATGTGGCCGTGTAAAGATTATGGCAGATTTATTCATTGTCTGTAAGCGCTTATTCAATTCAGGGTCACTGTGGGTCTAGTGCCTACCCGGAACCACACCAGTCCTTGGCAAGGTGACACACACAAACACATTTTTTGAGTCGCCAATCCACTTAACAATGTGTGCTTTTGGACTGTGGGAGGAAACCAGCAGAAACCCACGTGCACACGGGGAGAACACACCAAACTCCTCACAGACAGTCACCAGAGCAGGACTTGAACCCACAACCTCCAGGTCCCTGGAGCTGTGTGACTGCGACACTTCCTGCTGCACCACCGCGCCGCCCCATGGCACATTTAGTATATATGTCAGTATATTTCTTGTTTAACAGTACTGTATATTTAACATTATAGTATTTTTGAAGTTGACTCGCTGAGAAAGTAACCCCATATGTTCAGTGGAGCTGAGAGACTACACTCATCACAGTTGTAAATAATCTTTTTATCTCCAACACAGCAACTTTACATAGGAAAGATAACTTAGCTTGTTAAATCTGACATGATATTAGGTCACTGGCAGTTTGTTGGATGCTGGCTTCACACGTATCAGAAGAAGCATGTGCTAGTCCTCACAGGTTGTCAGCATGGTGTGATTGTGGGTAACATAGTAGTAATGACAGAAGTGGACAGTTACTAAACTGGGGAGTAAACTGAGTAAAGAAATACATTTTTCAACTAGTTTCTGTCTCCTGGTTCCTCTAGGAGTGGACTGGATAAGGCAGAAGTGACAGCAGTGATCGGAGCTCATGATCTGAAGTCCAATGACTTTGAGCGTATAGCAGTAAAGGAGCATCACATTCATCCAGAGTTCTATTACCCTGCCCCCAGCAATGACATCATGCTTTTGAAGGTAAACTCTGCTATTTACTTTCAGCCTAGCTTTATTGTACAGGTATTGAAATTAGGACATGCCTTTCAGTGTATTCTAAAATTAATAGTAACTTCTTTGAGTATGAAATGTATGTTGTGATGAGTGTGAGGAACTGAAATATCAAGCCCTTAGGGTTTAAGGTTAATGGTCTATACGCACTACAACATAGGAGGATATTTCTGCTAGAAATAGATACACTAGCACTTTAGTTACATTACACTTCAACAGAATGAAGAACTAAAGCTCTTAGGAACTCATTCACTAAATAAAAATCAGCTCTACACTATTTCTATAAGATACTCAAGCCCACTTTGGTTGTTGAGGCTGTAGAGCAGAGGTATTCTAACTGTGGGGTGTGTGATGGGAACAGGTGACAAGCAAAATTGGAAATTGCAAAAAATAAATATTTAAAGACTGTTTTCATTTTTATTTACCATTTTCATATATTTCTGATTGGAGATTAACTACAGAAAGTACAATTTAGTCAAGATCTAAGCTTAATCCCTGGTATGAAAAAAAACCCAAAATAATTCCTGACCTTCGGACACCTGTGAAGATTTTGGTACCAAGTTCTAGGGAAATGGACTAAAATCCAGGGACTAGTTCACAAAAGTAAATTTTACAATTTATCAATTTTAACTCAAAGTTATTGTGGGCAGAGCTAGGTTTTGACACATTTTAGATACAACAAGGTGCAAGGAATCAGGGAAAAAAAGAATTTTGTTTCTACGTTATACAGTTTAGGAGATATGGACGTAAACGCGTTTGGTATTGCTATAGCGCCACCTTGAGGCCAATAGGTATAATTTTCCATAGTTCTCTCATTGCACCTCAGCTGTACCTTGCCTTCATTTTTGGTCGCTCTGGGCCTTACGGTCTTTGCTCCAGAATGAGTTTTAGCCGAGAAAAATAATAATAATAATAATAAGAAAAAACCCGACAAACGCTATAGGGTCCCCACACTACGTGCTAGGACCCTAAAAATTAGCAGAAGCTTTATAAAGGTTTAGTTCAGCAGTGTGTTAACGTTGCTTATGTTTTGTTGCAGGGGGTGGTCCTCTGGTCTGTGATAACAAAGCAGTCGGCATTGCTTCCTTCACCGAGAAGGACAATTGTGACAAACCCACAAAACCAAATACCTACACTCATATTTCTGCATTTGTGTCCTGGATCAAGAAAATCAATGAACACCAGTAATTCCACTGTAAAGAGGCCTTTATTTGGTTTTAGTGGTGTTTCAGTTCACTGAAGGAAGAGCCTATGTTGTTAAACCTATGCCATTGTAAAAGAATGTAAGGTTAAATGTTGACTGAATATGGATGAAGTACTGTCATTAGAACTTCACCTAGAACTTGATATTTCACTATAAATAAACAATTTCTGCCTTAAAAATTGTTATGAGTTTTCTCACCACTTGTTCGGATGTCATCTGTCCTCTCACGTTGTATACTGTAATTATAGGTTTATAAAATATACAGAATGTAAAAGATTCTCCTGAATCTTTTTTTTTTGTGCATAATTATGTCAAAGATTAAACCCATGAATGGAGCTACGCCATCAGGACTGCATTTATATAAATGAATGGCTGCATATTTCATGTGTTATTCTCTTCTTAGACAATATCATTGTCTTTGACAATGCCCAGGATGAAGCCTAAAATTATATATAGGTCATAATGGGAAACCAGTACAGCGCAGGTGTGTGCTTCAGTAAACTGAAGTTACAATCCTTACAGAGTCTTGCTTGTTTACTATAATGTTTGCAGTACATTAATGATTACATTACACCAGCCAATGTGTCACATACCACACAACCTTTGTAGTCAGGGGTCACCAACAATATATTACAGAGTAAAATCACACAGTGCTAATGGTTACTACCATACACAATTTTAGTACATGTACATGACTATCATTAATAGCATAGATCATCCAATAATCTAAATCTGTCAGCCCTTTTCTCACCCTAAAAATGAAAATCACATTATACAGAATCTTTTCTATTGGAATCATGTGTTAATTAATTCTGAATACATGGGAATAATGTCACTCAAAGTCACTGTGGGTTAGGCTTTTGTCCTATCTCATCCATTCATACTGGGACCAATACAGCATCTACAGTGTGAAATGTTAAGGGAAGAGTGGTGGGACGCCTTCTTATAGAAGTTTGGCTATTGATAGTCTCCAAAGTAAAATCTCTTTTAGTGAATCACGTTAAGTGAATCATGTTCTTTAAAAAAGAAAAAAAGAAGAAAAAGCATTTTAACCGATGTGCCTCAGCCATGTGATTCAGGTTTATACATCAATGTATTGATTCACTGCAGTAATATTTGTGTTTACTGTAGAACTACACACAGTAACTAATACCTCACTACTACAGCCACCAGATCAATGAGGTTCTTGTTCAAATTTTCCCTTCCAGTTTAAAATGGAGCATATTACATTGAGCTTGTAATAGTTGTTAAGTTCTTGATGAGTTTTATACATTTCTGCTTATGTTGTGCAGAACATACAAACACTCCACATAAAAAATATATATGGCTTCTTTGAATGTTCTGTTCCACATTAGAAGCCAATGAATTACTTTCAAAATGACTAAAAAACACGTCTTCAGCCTGAAACCTGTGTGTCACCACTGCAGCATTTAAGGTGAAACGGTGAAACTGAAAACATCTTCATGTGAGTGATTTACTGAAGACAGTGAAGTGTTTGTAAAAAGCTAGATAGCTATTTACACGTATTGCCTTATCTGCCTCGTGCTGGTGCTACTTTAATGAGGACACAATCAATGTGAGGCAGATGGAGAGGTAAAACTTAACTTGGAATGGTATGATCCAGTGTAGGGATGAAACAGTTTTTCAAGATTCTTCCAGGCATGGATATTGTAAATGTATTGAAATAATTAACATTATATGTAAGAAGGATATATAAATGTTTTGACCCCCTATGCTATTACTTTTAGCCTCGTTTGTGGGGGTTCAAGTCATAATTAGGGGGTCAGCCCCCCCTAACCCCAATCCCCTGTAATTCATAACCTGGTATTAAATCTTATTTTGGTTTTCATATTTCATGGACCAACAACACTTGAAGGTGCTTGGAGTAGCACATTACTGTCCCAGTTATAGTTTGTTGTTAGCTGTAATGTCAAATAATGATAGGGCCAAAGAAACCAAAAGAACTTTATGTTCACATGATCACATGATCAGAACTGATAACTCCGTCTCTAATCTTTGAAACGGTCTCTGTGAAAATAAACCACACAGGAAATGTGGAGGAAATTATTTTTTATTAAGAAGAAGCAAATAGTATTAAACATCCTCTCCCTCACTGTGGAGAACATAAAGAATAGAGTCATGGCTCTGGTTCATCTGCTCCTACTGCCGGCTGTACTGCTGCCCCTCGGTCACTCAAGTAAGTGGCACACACACATAATCACACACACAGCCTATGTTGTCCAGTAGCTCAGTGGAAAATTGTCAGCTTTCAGTTCCAAGGATTGAGGGTCTAAATCTTTGGTTGTGACGGCTGTCTTCTCTAAAACAACTATGAACCCTTTACTATGTATAGTGCTCTGGTAGGTTAATTGTGTGGCTGGGCAACCCCCCAATGCTACACCAATAGGGGTCCTTTGCCAAAACTCCAGCACTACATTGGCTCACATTTGCAACAGGATTAAACTGTAACTTGCTCTGGATAAGAGAATCTGCCAAATGCAATCAATGTAAATGTGAACAGCTCCAGTGTTTGTGAAGACTGGGACAATGTGGAATCTGTATTATGTAATTAGAACAGGATACAAAATCAATGTTAGCAGATTACAGTTCATCACAATTTTCCTGAATATCACCTAAAACTGATTAGTGAAATTGAACAGTCAGTTCTAGAAATGCTTTTTGGACATTTCAAAAACTAATATGTCAAATTATGTGCAGCAATGGCTTAAAGGTTAAAGATGTGGAATTTCAGCAGTTTCTTCTCCCTCAACATTCATGGCTGAAGTGCCCTTGCACAAGGCACCTAACCTCAACTGCTCCCTGGGGACCGATGTGGCTGCCTCTATGTGTGTGTGTGTGTGTGTGTGTGTGTGTGTGTGTGTGTGTGTGTGTGTGATCATTGCCATGGATAGGTCAAATAATTTTGCAGTACTCTACAATAGCAATAAAAACACGTTTTACATTTTCATTTTGAAATGGTCCTTTAATGAAAACTGTCAACACTTTGATTTGCAAAGGGTACAAAATATTGATTATTTCAAGCAAAATGAGCCAAATTTGCTAGTACATAAGACACCCGTAAAGGCTGAAATGGGCAGGAGTTCAGAGTGACTTGGTTAGATGAACACAAAAAACAAGGGACAGAGACCGGGTGGAGGTAGAGTATATATAGGGTTGAGGGTAAAAGATTGGGTGTTGTCCAATTCCCAAAATCATGCTGTTACATAACTTGAATTATTGGCCAATATTTTGATAGATTAACTTACAACAAGTATATGTCTAGAAGAAAAGTAATTCATCTTAAGAGCTTATTAATACCTGATCATAGCTGTCGACTGAATATAATCAATAACACAGATATAAGAAACTTTGACTAATTTCCATTGATTTCATTTACTAAGTTTGCTGCATTGTATTTTTTAAAAATGTACATTGTTTAATGGCGGGTGGCACGGTGGTGCAGCAGGTAGGTGTCGCAGTCACACAGCTCCAGGGACCTGGAGGCTGTGGGTTAGATTCCCGCTCCGGGTGACTGTCTGTGAGGAGTTGTTGTGTTCTCCCCGTGTCCGCGTGGGTTTCCTCCGGGTGCTCCGGTTTCCTCCAACAGTCCAAAAACACACGTTTGTAAGTGGATTGGTGACTCAAAAGTGTCCGTAGGTGTGAGTGTGTGAGTGAATGTGTGTGTTGCCCTGTGAAGGACTGGCGCCCCCTCCAGGGTGTAATCCCGCCTTGATTCCAGGTAGGCTCTGGACCCACCGCGACCCTGAATTGGATAAGCGGTTACAGATAATGAATGAATGAATGAATGAATTGTTTAATGGCAGTGGCTGGTGATATTAGAGCTTTGATTCAGTGTTGTTTCTGAGAAGAGTGAAAAATATACATACCAGTAAGTACTTATAACCAGCATGTGCCTGTACTGAAATCCTGCATCTCTCTCTCTCTCTCTCTCCCCAAGTCATTGTAAATGTTGGTATCATGAATGGCACAGAGGCAATGCCCCACTCCAGACCCTACATGGTTTCTGTTCAGGGAAACGGGGAGCACGTCTGTGGGGGTTTCCTCGTGTCTGATCTCTTTCTCATGACGGCTGCACACTGCTGGACAGAGTATGCTCTTGTTTTACTGAATAGTTTTGGGCAAATTGTTTCTGTTTATTTGCTAAATTGAAAATGCATAAAAAGAAAATGTGACCTGTGTTAAGGTTATGGCAAATTTAGTACATATATATGTAAATATATTTAGTGTTTAACAGTACTGCATATTTAATTTTATAGCATATTTTTAAGCCTTATTACATAATGCATTATTCATTAATTCATTAATTGTCTGTAACTGCTTAGTCAGTTCAGGGTCGCGGTGGGTCCAGAGCTTACCTGGAATAAGGCGGGATCACATCTAGAAGCAGGTGCCAGTCCTTCACAGGGCACATCCTGCATTAAAAAATCATAGTTGCTCTTCTGTGTTTTTTTACAAAGTACACTAACACGCGTATGAGAAGAAGCATGTGCTAGTCTTCACAGTTTGTCAGCATGGTGTGATTGTGGGAAATCTAGTAGTAATGACAGAAGGGGACAATTACTAAACTGAGGAGTAAACTGACTAAAGTTTCTGTCTCCTGGTTCCTCTAGGGGTGGACTGTATAAGGCTAAAGTGACAGCAGTGATCGGAGCTCATGATCTGAAGTCCAACAAATTTCAGCGTATAACAGTAACGGAGCACCACATACATCCAAAATTCCTTTTCCCCTCCCCCAGCAATGACATCATGCTTTTGAAGGTAAACTCATTCCCAGAGAGCAAAAAATATTGGGCCCAAATATGGCCCATCCGCAGTTCTCTTATGGCCCACATTTGGCCTGGAATGACAGCAGTGACTCAGGGGAAGTCTAGCTACCTGATCTCAGTCACAACTTCACTGTATCTGAGCCAGATTTTGGCATGTGTAATGTGTACACCTCAAAGTGACAGGGAGTCAGAGCAGATTTAAATTAAGAGTCATGAGGCTGTTACACCCAGTGCTGTTAGTAACCTTCATTCATTCATTCATTATCTGTAACCGCTTATCCAATTCAGGGTCGCGGTGGGTCCAGAGCCTACCTGGAATCATTGGGCGCAAGGCAGGAATACACCCTGGAGGGGGCTGTTAGTAACCTTACTGATGCTTAAAGAATACGACCCCAGAACAACATTCAGCAAATGTAATGTTACCCAAGGATTTTTATACAGTAAGGAGAACTTATCGCTCGAGTGGGAAAATCAAACCCTTGTCTGCTGCACAGAAGGCAGCAGTATCTCCCACCATGCTCCACCATCCAGATTCTTTCTCATTAATCAAGTTCAGTTTGCTATATTTGTAACTAATTTTCTTGGCTTTGTTACAGCTAGGAAAGTCAACTGAAAACAGCAAGAATACTGCCCCAATTTCCATCTCTAAACTAAACAAAGGCATGGATGGGTCTTGCAGCGTAGCTGGTTGGGGAATAATTAAAACCAAGGGAACTGCAAGTAGCGTACTTCTGGAGACGAACATCGCCGTCTATAAACATTGTGAAACATACTGGAACAACACCAACATACTCTGTGCAGGTGGTAAAAAAGGTGGATTTTGTCAGGTAAATTATCCTTAAGATTAAACCCATTAAAACCAAGCAGATTTCAGTTTCCTGGACCAGGATTAAGCCTAGTCCTGAACTACCCAGCATTCTGATTGGAGATTAACTACCGAAAGTACAATTTAGTCCAGGTCTAAGCCCAATCCCAGGTCAGGAAAAAAAACATCAGTTTTTAGAATTTCAGCAGAAGCTTTATAAAGGTTTAGTTCAGCAGTGTGTTAACGTTGCTTATGTTTTGTTGCAGGGGGGCATTGGTGGTCCTCTGGTGTGTGATAACACTGCAGTCGGCATTGCTTCCTTCACCGAGATTGACAAATGTGACAACCCCACAAAACCAAATGCCTACACCAATATTTCTGCATTCATGCCCTGGATCAAGGCCATAATCGGTAAACACCAAAGTGAGTGGTAATGCGCTTGTGCAAGGCCTGAGTACATTGGGGAGGAATCCCTAA
This sequence comes from Hoplias malabaricus, assembly GCF_029633855.1. Taxonomy (NCBI): domain Eukaryota; kingdom Metazoa; phylum Chordata; class Actinopteri; order Characiformes; family Erythrinidae; genus Hoplias; species Hoplias malabaricus. The sequence continues at coordinate 20,732,290 of NC_089815.1, read as the reverse complement.
TGTAAGGTTGTCCCACATTCAAAAACAGGGAATGTAGGGAGGAGCGCTATGTGCATGTGTGTGACTCCTCAGGTGAACCACTTGGAAATGATGAATGGCATTTAATGTGCAATGTTCTGCTTAAAACTAGATCGTCTTGCCTCGAAGCATAGTTTTAAAGAGGTTGGAACTATGATTAGTTGGAATTTATGTTTGACGGACATTACTATTATGGTGTAATGTATAAATATTTTGTTGATGTATATGTTATTGGGCTTGTCTTTAGATAATACAGACAAGGATTCAAACAGAAATGTGATTGATAAGGGTCGGGAGAATCAGAGCAGTGTGGTAAGTTTAAAATGGTAATCCATCCATCCATTATCTGTAACCGCTTATCCAATTTAGGGTCGCGGGGGGTCCAGAGCCTACCTGGAATCATTGGGCGCAAGGCGGGAATACACCCTGGAGGGGACGCCAGTCCTTCACAGGGCAACACAGACACACACACATTCACTCACACCTACGGACACTTTCGAGTCGCCAATCCACCTGCAACGTGTGTTTTTGGACTGTGGGAGGAAACCGGAGCACCCGGAGGAAACCCACGCGGACACGGGGAGAACACACCAACTCCTCACAGACAGTCACCCGGAGCGGGAATGGAACCCACAACCTCCAGGCCCCTGGAGCTGTGTGACTGCGACACTACCTGCTGCGCCACCGTGCCGCCCCTTAAAATGGTGATATTGAATATAATTGTTTAATACATTATATTTTGTGAATAAAAGCCTTTCTATTTTTATGATTGTGATAAAAATTAATATTTGTTGTTTATTATTATATTTATGTTAGGATTTTATATGATGACTGTTTTCTGTTTCTCTCTTTGTGCAGAGGGCTGAGTCACATTTTTGTTCCTTTGGATTTATTGATTGATCTGATGGTGGAACTGAGCTTAATATTAATATAATTGTGGTTTGCAAGTGTTTTAAAGTAGTCACTTAAATTTTATGAATGTATATTTAATTCACATATTAATTTTTAGAAACACTTAGTGTGGAGTGTAAAGCCCTTCTAGCAGTGAAAGATATAATTGCCTTGTTTTTGTGGATGATATCTGACTATACTCTACGTGAATAAAAACCTGTAATTTATCTCTTGATTTTGGTGGAGTTGTTCTTTAATGGCCATATGCTAAAACCGGTTGTATTAAAAGTGTAAGGTTAAGAGTTGACTGAGTATGGATGAAGTACTGTCATTAGACCATCATCTAGAACTTGATATTTCATTATAAATAAACCACTTGTTTTGGATTAAAAGCATCTGTCCTCTCATGCTGAATATTGTAATGATAGGTTTATGAACTTAAAAGAATGTAAAAGGATGTAAAAAATCCCCACAAAAGGGTTTTTGTTCATAATGAAATCAAAGATGGAACCCATGAATGGAGCCACCCCATCAGGAGTACGTTTATATTAATAAATGCCTGCGTAATTAATGTATTCTTCCTACACTCTTAAAAATTATATTTCTACAAAGGTTCATTATTAAAAGAAATGGTTCTTTGCATCATGAAAGGGTTCTTCATATGGATAAAGAATGGGTTATAGATGGTTCTATATAGCACCATTTAGAGAAGGGTTCTATATGGCACCAAAAAACGCTTCCTCTATTGTTACAAGCTTGACATTGTAACAATAAAGGAACTTAAAGGTGCTATATAGAATAATCTATAGCACATTCTCCATCAACCTGAAGAATCCGTCCATGGTGCAAAGAATCTTTTAATCATGCAAAATTTTCCTCAAGTGTTCTTGGTTCTATATAGAACCATTTTCTTTACTAAAGAGCCTTTAAAACTATTTAGTCCTTGACTATGCACAGAAGTATAGTAGTATCATATTAATTATTATAATTATTATATAATTGCAAGGGATTCAAACATCAGAACATATAAATGTCAATATTCTACAGAAACACAGCATGTTGTGTAAAACACTATGCTGATAACTTTACCACTAGCTCCACTAGAACCCAGATAAAACCATCTGATGAAATGTTTATTCTTATCTTTGTTTTTTTGGGGTGTTTCCAACTTCCTGAAGATGGTGAAGGCTACAGAAGAGCCTCACAAATTTAACACAAATTAAATTCAGAATATTTGGACTTCACAAGTAAATGAAGCTGTGATGGACTTCAGAGTTTTGTGCTGCGGTACCTGAGAATTTGTGAACCCTTTAGAATTTCTCTACATTTTTCAAAAATCATTTGTGTTGAGGAAGATAAGGCAATATTATCTATGAGTGACAAAATTATATGAATTTTTGCTTTCAGTGTGTGTTGTGACTTCCTTATAAACATTCCCATTAACTGCTGATCAGTCCTACACATGACCTAAAGGATTTTAATCTCGCTCCTTCAAACAGAACAGTTTCAACTAAAGAAGTTTCTTATATGAAATTCTTGCACCAGGTTCTTCCATTGGATTAAGGTCAAGACATTGACTTGACTTTCCAAAACATTAACTTTATACTTTTTAACTGTTCTTTGGTAGAATGAGATCTGTGCTTAAGGCCTTTGTCTTACCACATGGTCCATGTTCTCCTGAGATTCAGTTAATAAACAGATATCCTGGAATTTCCCTTAACAATTTGGGATACTTCAGGATTCAACGTTCCCTCAATGATGGGCAAGCTGTACTGATACTTGAAGTTATGTTCTCTTATGGCCCACATTTGGCCTGGAATGACAGCAGTGACTCGGGGCAAGTCTGGCTACCTGATCTCAGTCCCAACTTCACTGTATCTGAGCCAGATTTTGATATGTGTAATGTGTGCACCTCAAAGGGACAGGGAGTCAGAGCAGGTTTAAATTAAGAGTCATGAAGCTGTTAAACCCAGTGCTGTTAGTAACCTTACTGATGCTTAAAGAATATGACCCCAGAACAACATTCAGCAAATGTAATGTTACCCAAGGATTTTTATTCTACAGTAAGGAGACCTTATCGCTCGAGTGGGAAAATCAAACCCTTGTCTGCTGCACAGAAGGCAGCAGTATCTCCCACCATGCTCCACCATCCAGATTCTTTCTCATTAATCAAGTTCAGTTTGATTATAGTTTGACTATATTTGTAACTAATTCTCTTGCCTTTGTTACAGCTAGGAAAGTCAAATGAAAACAGAAAGAATGCTGCCAAGATTTCCATCTCTAAACTGAACAAAGATATACGTGGGTCTTGCAGCGTAGCTGGTTGGGGAAGAATGAAAACAACTGGAAATGCAAGTAACGTACTTCTGGAGACGGACATCAAGATCGTTCAAAATTGTAAACAATACTGGATATTCACCAACATACTCTGTGCAGGTGGTAAAAAAGGTGTATTTTGTGAGGTAAATTATTGTTAAGATTAAACCCATTAAACCCAAGCAGATTTCAGTTTCCTGGACCAGGATTAAGCCTAGTGCTGAACTACCCAGCATTCTGATTGGAGATTAACTACAGAAAGTACAATTTAGTCCAGGTCTAAGCCCAATCCCAGGTCAGGAAAAAAACACCAGTTGTTAGAATTTTAGCAGAAGGTTTATAAAGGTTTAGTTCAGCAGTGTGTTAACGTTGCTTATGTGTTGTTGCAGGGGGACGCTGGTGGTCCTCTGGTGTGTGATAACTTGCTTCCTTTTATGTGAAGGACCACTGTGACAAACCCAGAAGACCAAATGCCTACACCAATATTTCTGCATTCATGGCCTGGATCAAAGCCATAATCAGTAATCACCCAAGTGAGTAGTAATGTGCTTGTGCAAAGCCTGAGTACATTGGGGAGGAATCCCTAATGTAAGGTTGTCCCACATTCAAAAACACGGAATGTAGGGAGGAGCGCTATGTGCATGTGTGTGACTCCTCAGTTGAACCACTTGGAGATGATGAATGGCATTTTGTGTGCAATGTTCTGCTTAAAACTAAATCGTATTGCCTCGAAGCATAGTTTTTAAGAGGTTGGAACTATGATTAGTTGGAATTTATGTTTGACGGACATTACTATTATGGTGTAATGTATAAATGTTTTGTTGATGTATATGTTATTGGGCTTGTCTTTAGATGATACAGACAAGGATTCAAACAGAAGTGTGATTGATAAGGGTCGGGAGAATCAGAGCAGTGTGGAAAGTTTAAAATGGTAATGTTAAATATTTGATTATTAAATGTTAAATATTGATAATTGTTTAATACATTATTTTTTGTCAATAAAAGCATTTCTATTTTTATGATTGTGTTAAAAATGTATATATTTAATATTATATTTATGTTAGGATTTTATAGGATGACTTTTAATATTTTCTGTTTCTCTCTTTGTGCAGAGGGCTGAGTCACATTTTTGTACCTTTGGATTTATTGATTGATCTGATGGTGTAACTGAGCTTAATATTAATATAATTGTGGTTTGCAAGTGTTTTAAAGTAGTCACTTAACTTTTATGGATGTATATTGTGATGGGAAAATGCATACTAACACCAATGAGTAATATTGATAATGATAACCCAATACATTCAGTGAGTAATTATAATAACTAATCTTGATTAAATATTACTAATGAATTTTTAAAGACATAGGACATATCTTGCTTGTGACCTTAAAGGACTTGTTACATTGTGACCCAGGGCACGACCCAGGAGAAAACTGTTGGAGGGGGGAAAGTGCTGAACATCGCACTGAGAATAAAATGGGGAAGTTGGTCCCTAGATAGATTAGAGAAGAGAGAAATCCAATCAACAAGTTGAAGAACATCCTGAGTACATCCTGAACTTGACCTAACCCTCTGCAATCATGACAGAAGAGAAATAGAAGATAACAGATACATGCCAATTAAGGGAATGTCTGGGTTTGTTAAATGAGACATGATGTATTAATGTCCGAACGCTACACATGATGCTTGGTGTACGTGCAGAAGGGGCACATGACAGTGGGGTGTACGCGACTGGGGTCCTATATGTACTGCATCAAATATTCAAATAAACTAGAGATTGGAGTGAATACTTGACTGTCTTTATTCCTCTGATTTCTCCTCAGGCCTGAGAATCAGTCTTCCTTCCTGGTTGCACTTAGACAATTGCCAAAACATATATTTTATTCACATATTAATTATTAGAAACACTTAGTGTGGAGTGTAAAATACAGAATTTCCATAACTATCTAGCAGTGAAAGATATAATTGCCCTTTTTTGTGGATGATATCTGACTATACTCTAAGTCAATAAAACCCTGTAATTTAACAATTCATTCTGGTGGAGTTGTTCTTTAATGGCCATATGCTGAAACCTGTTGTATTAAAAGAGTTAAAAAAGTTAAGAGTTGACTGAGTATGGATGAAGTACTGTCATTAGACCATTATCTAGAACTTGATATTTCATTATAAATAAACCACTTGTTTTGTATTTAAACCATCTGTCCTCTCATGCTGAATATTGTAATGATAGGTTTATGAAATAGACAGAATGTAAAAGATTCCCCACAAAAGGATTCATGTTCATAATGAAATCAAAGATGGAACCCATAAAGGGAGCCACCCCATCAGGAGTACATTTATATTAATAAATACCTGCGTAATTAATGTATTCTTCCTACACTCTTAAAAATGATGGTTCTACAAGGGTTCTTTATTAAAGAAAATGTTTTTTTGTGTAACCCCTATTTGGGTACAGTTCTTTTAGTTAGATTCAAGGTATAATTAAATGTATAATGATAGGAATACAATACTTCTCAGTTGAGCCAATCAGAAAAATACTTGAGTCTGCTACAGAACCAGGGCAACCAAATGAGTGAGAAACCATGCTGAACGAATAGAAGTATGGTTATATAACACTTCCATTTAATATAGAATAGATAAATGGCAAATAACTTGTTGACTTGAACAAACAAAAAATATCTATTACCTGGGTAATTTAAATAAAACCAAAATCACAAATAGCCACAAAAATCTTTCAAAGTGATCACAGTTCTCAATTTAGCTTTGTTTGCTTTAAGAAATATCAGTCCACGTCTGAGGGATACGCCAGAGTGTATATGTATGTATATATATATATATGTATATGTTTGTTTTATTACAGCTTGAGCTGTAGAAATCCAACTGCGTGTGCTCAATTGAACAACCTCACTTACTGCACACATGTATATCATGTAAATTCACTGGCATTCACTTTCTAGGGCCTTATAAGCCAATCACAATCAAAAAACAAAAGTATGCAGGGTTTTATTAAAATTACAAAATGAATATAAATTCCTATTTTTGTCATTATTTAAAATGTATCATGTTTTGGTCTAATTTCCCTCCCAACATATGAATTAATTATCTTTATTATTTATCAATTTTCTTGTTTTAACATCTGATGGCTTCTTTGCTAAGCTTGGTTACATTTGCATCATGAAAGCGTTTTTCATATGGATAGAGAATGGGCTATAGATGGTTCTATATAGCACCATTTAGAGAAGGGTTCTTTATGGAACCAAAAACGGTTCCTCTATTGTTACAAGCTTGACATCGTAACAATAAAGAAACTTAAAGGTGCATATAGAACAGTCTATAGCACATTCTCCATCAATCTGAAGAATCCCTCCATTCATTCATTATCTGTAACTGCTTATCCAGTTCTAGGTCGCAGTGGGTCCAGAGCCTACCTGGAATCATTGGGTGCAAGGCGGGAATACACCCTGGAGGGGTGCCAGTCCTTCACAGGGACTGTGGGACGAAACCGGAACACCCGGAGGAAACCGACGTGGACACAGGGAGAACACACCAACTCCTTACAGTCACCCGGAGCAGGAATTGAACCCACAACCTCCAGGTCCCTGGAGCTGTGTGACTGCGACACTACCTGCTGTGCCACCGTGTGATAGTGTGTCCCTAGAATCCCTCCATGACGCAAAGAATATTTTAATCATGCAAAATTTTCCTCAAGTGTTCTTGGTTCTATATAGAACCATTTTCTTTACTAAAGAGCCTTTAAAAACTTTTGCCCTTGACAATACACAGAAATATAGTAGCATCAAATTAATAATAATTATTATTATATAATTGCAAGAGATTCAAAAATCAGAACAAATAAGTGTAAATATCCTACAGAAACGCAGCATGTTGTGTAAAACACTATGCTGATAACTTTACCACTAGCTCCACTAGAACCCAGACAAAACCATCTGATGAAATGTTCTTATCTTTGTTTTTTGGAGTGTTTCCAACTTCCTGAAGATGGTGAAGGCTACAGAAGAGCCTCACAAAACCTCACAAATTAAATTCATAATATTTGGACTTCACAAGTAAATGAAGCTGTGATGGACTTCAGAGTTTTGTGCTGCGGTACCTGAGAGTTTGTGAACCCTTTAGAATTTCTCCATATTTCTCGAAAAACATTTGTGTTGAGGAAGATAAGGCAATATTATCTATGAGTGACAAATTTGTATGAATTTTTGCTTTCAGTGCGTGTCGTGGCCCTTGTAAACATCTGTTAAGGATCAGTCCTGCACATGACTTAAAGGATTTTAATCTCGCTCCTTCAAACAGAACAGCTTCAACTAAAGAAGTTTCTTATATGAATTTCCATTGGATTAAGATCAGGACATTGACTTGACCTTTCCAAAACATTAACTTTATACTTTTTAACTGTTCTTTGGTAGAATGATATCTGTGCTTAAGGCCGTTGTCTTACCACATGGTCCATGTTTTCTTGAGATTCAGTTAATAAACAGATATCCTGGAATTTCCCTTAACAATTTGGGATACTTCAGGATTCAATGTTCCCTCAATGATGGGCAAGCTGTACTGATACCTGAAGTTATGTAATAACAATTTTGGCAGTAGGACAATGCTCAAAATCCTCCCCTCATCCGTATATATACCCTGCGAACTCAGGTCATGTCCATGTCAGACAAACTTGCTGCACTTGGCTCACAAAACCAAGGGCGTAGAATTAGTATGGACAGAAGTGACTAGCACTGACTAGATTTTCCTTCTAGGTTTGAGCACTGACTAGATTGTATTGTATATTGCACTTATTACGTTTTGTTCGCATTGGCCCTTATTCTGAGAAGTGTCTGAACTTGAGTTTGGACTCTAACCTATTTGGACACTGGAGTGGAGCTGACAGACTACACCCATCACAGATGTAAATAACCCTTTTATGTCCAACACAGACACATTAAATGGGAAAGAAATCTTGTTAAATTTGACATGATGTTAGGTCACTGGCAGTTTGTTGGTGGCTGGCTTCAGACATATCAAAAGAAGCATGTGCTAGTCTTCACCGTTTTTCAGCATGGTTTTGAAGGTAAACTTATTCCCAGATAGCAAAGAATATTTGGTCCCAATCTGGCCCGTCTGCAGACCTCTTATGGCCCACATTTGGCTTGGAATGACAGCAGTGACTCAGGGTGAGTCTGGCTACCTATTTGAGCTGGATGTCGACTCTGGGACAAGTCTAGCCCACAGAACAAAACAAATGTCTGTTATCTGGGTTGCTATTTACTTTAAGCTTAGTTTTATGGTACAGGTATTCATATTAGGACTGTCATTCAGTGTATTCTAAAAATGATTAGTAACTTCTTTGTGTATGAAAGCTATGTTGTGAAGAGTGTGGGGAGGTGAAGTATCAAGGCCTTAGGGTTTAAGGTGTTAAACCTATACCATTGTAAAAGAATCACTGTCATTAGAACCGTCTTTCTTTCATTCATTCATTCATCAAGGTTGTAGTGGGTCCAGAGCAGTGGCAGATGCTGGTCTTTCAAGGAGGGGAAGCTCAATTTCGGCCTACAACATAAAATGTTTTGGTCTATTTATATGTAAATTCTACCCTTCGTTCCTTTTCAAGAAAATGATCTGTGACCCTGTTGTACCAACAAGGCATCTTTTCCAGGGACTTGACTAGTGTCCTCACAATGGCCAGCAGAGCTAGGCTGCTTAAACGGCATTGGCCCATGTGAAGTGTGTCCGCCTGTGAGTGCTTTGTGACGGTGGAGGGTCTCAGCAGCACCCGCTGGACAGAAACTGCGATAGAAGTCAGAAAGAGTGATAGAAGCCAGTCTCCAAACACAAGCAGCTACAAAAAATCCACCAGAAATAGAAGCTCGATTTGTCGCTAGTCGTTTTTAACAAAGAAAATGCCGCTAAGAGGATTAAGAAAGTCTGGTTCAACTCAGAACAGAATGAAAATGTAATGCTCCCACAGATCTCTACACCAAAAGATCGCTGATTCCCTCATTTCGCTGTCAATCAAAAAGGGATTCAGCCTCAGACAGATCATCCAATCATCATGCAGAAGCTGAGCGTCCGGGCCAGCCGAGGCCTGCCCACTGCCCAATAGACCCCCAGAGACGCTGAGCGTCTGATGGGCGGGACAAAGTCCAGCATTTATCCAATGATTCGTCTCGTTTCGCTGCACTTTGCTGCTTCGCAATTGAACTCTGGACTAGTGATGGGAATTTCGCCTCTTTTTGGGGAGCCGGCTCTTTTGGCTTGGCTCTTCATAAAGAGCCGGCTCTTTTGGCTCCTAAATGGCTCTTTGTTTTACCACTTATTTCCACTGGTACAGAACAATATTACCTACATTGTACATGACTATATAAACAAAATATTATTGTTCAATATTAAAAATAATAAATAGTGTTGCAATGGCCAATTGTTTTTATGGCTGTCTTGTAATAACTCACTGATTGCACTCACACATTCAATTGTATAAATAACTGGAGTTTTATTTAAACACCTTAATAAAAAATCACTTGTAAACTCTGAAATATAGCCAATGGAACCCAAAAGGTAGGTATTATAAAATAGCTTATTAAATTAAATAATCATCCATTTCTGGGTAATAAAATAAACAAATACTCTGCAAAGTACAAAACAGCAGCATTCAACGATAGTGATTAAAACTGTCAACAAACAATAAACTGATTTAACATTTTCTTCAACTATTTTTTGGAAGGCAGTATGGCTGCAACTAATGATTATTTTTATAATCGATTAATCTGTCGATTATTTTTCGATTAATCGATTATTAATCGGATAAAAAGGAAGACAAGCCAAATTTGGTTTCCTGTCTGTTACTAGCATATTCAGGACACCATCAGTAAGAACAGCTGCTTGCTGTAGTGTGCAGATCTTCTTCAAAACATAGTCAGCAATGCTGGGCTGTTTTTATCTGAGGTGAGAGAGAAAGTGTAGATATGAACATACACGTTTTTTAAGTTAATAACTACTGATCTAAAATGCAGGCAAATTGAAATTACATAAATGGATATTGGGTGATGCTGCCATGTGCTGAGAATAAAAGGGAAATTCATCTAACACATATGATCAGATATGGTTAAGATATTTAAGATTTTAGATAAATAATGTTGTAACTGTATAAGGAACACACAACCTGCCATTATTAAAAATTAGTGTTTACATGAAGAATTAACCCAACCGTTACATTAATTTTATATTCATCAATATTTAACACAGTGTATGTAATGTAATAAACACTTATAATGTAATATACACTTGGCTGTGATACTCAAACACTAACACGCAATGCCAGTCAGAAAAGACCTTAAAAAAGGCTTTAAATATATTATTTTAAAAAATGTTTGGATTTTTTTTTTAACTCTGAATGTAACTGCCGCCACATTTAAGGTGGAACGGAAAACTCGCTAAATACAAGAGTGATATAAATTTACTAAAAATGAGACATCTTGTTTAACTACTCTAGCAGGCTCTAGTGACATTGAGTGAGAGAAAAACTATCGTCGCTAACGTTACCTTGACTAAAACTACGGTTTATTTTGGAACTGCTGGTCGAGCCTTGACACATTTAAGGTGGAAGAGAAAACTCGGGGGGAGTCTAAGGCTTGTTCACTAAACACGAGTGTAATATCAATGTACTAAGAAAAACAAATGTTGTTTAACTACTCTAGCAGGCTCTAGTAACATTGAGTGAGAGAAAAGTAGAATTAACTTACTATACTTAATCTCTTTCACACATAGCTCCAACAGGCTTCATTTTCAGGTGCTCATGCAGTGATGTTGTGCTGCTGTGCCATGCGAGATCAGCTGTGCACATTTTGCACCTAACGCTGTTCCTTGAAGGCGTTAATGTAAAGTGTTCCCATACTTTTGATGACTTGGGTCGTACATTTTTCTCTCAGCTTGTGCTAACATTATCCTCTGCTGTGACCGCCTCCGCCATTTTTCAAACCCTTCTTCCAGAGTTCGTCACGTGTAGCAACTGTACCTATGTGTATAATAACTTAGACCCAACTAATCGATTATTAAATTAGTTGCAAACTATTTTAACACTCGATTTTAATCGATTAGTTGTTGCAGCCCTAGAAGGCAGATTGGCATTCAGGAAAACCAAGTGTCTCAGCTTTGCTTGTTGTTCTCTGATTTGTTGAATGACAAGCCTTAGAAAAAAATGGCTCGATTTTAAATGTGAACAGGTGTTGTGCTGAATTCAGCACCCCCACCGCGAGATGCATCCCCGGCATACTTAGTCCTAAGGGAGGTTAATCGGCGTTTTATGACAAAACGGGCAAAATATCATGTTCATTTCCGTCAAAATAAAAATAAATCGCCTTTTCCCAGAGTAGACACACTCTAGATGTTGAGATGTAAGAAAAGGTCTCTTGTAAATAATAAAATGATATAATCTACGTGCACCGTGGCTTTTTCTGAAGTCAGCTTCGACTTATTCTACAACAACGTGTACGTCCATTTTCTGACCACAATGAAACTCCTACATATCCTGTCGCAATTTTTATAGAATATTTAGATTAAACACTGGAAATAAATAGGAATTTAGGACAAAAGCAGCGAATTGTAAATAAAAATACCACTTCATTATTGTATTTGCTAAAATGTTATTTCCATGAAAATGTACACATGCTGCCACTGCGTGAACATAACTGCAACAGTAATAGTTGAATTAGAAAGAAATGTTCCCAATTTTAATTCTGGCTACATTACTATTACAACCATGAAACTTATACAGGTCTTTTACATTGATCCTATAGGTGTACTAACAAAAACAAACCTTATTTGATATGAGAAACACTGAGAAAAGGGAGTTTCATTATCATTAAGCTGCTACTGGTAATGTTTCCATCGCTTTCACTGGGCAATATTTCAGGTGCCCGGGTGAATGCAGAATCACAGACATCAAAAACCTTTGCTCTGAGAAAATAGCAACATATATTTAGCCAATCATGTTCCTTGAACTGGACACCTCAGGGGTGCATTGTCTATCGCCCTAAGCAGATCAGTTAGAGGTGAATTAAGGACACCTGGGATTATTTGTAAAGAAACTACAGGTCAAAGAGCTCGGTCCACACACACACACCTTTGGACACTTGAGTCGGCAAACAACGTGTGTTTTTGGACTGTGGGGGGAAACTGGAGCACCTGGAGGAAACCCATGCGGACACAGGGAAAACACACCAAACTCCTCACAGATTTGAACCCACACACCCTCCAGGTCCCTGGAGCTATGTGAATGTGACACTACCTGCTGCGCCACCGTGCTACCAAATTCTGAAATTTTGCTAAGTATATTTGTGAGTGTAAACTACTGGGTGAAGTGTAAAATATTAAATTAATATTAAACAGTATGCACTTGTTTGAGGTCACTGTTTTTCTCATAATCAGGCAAATGTCATATGTTTTTGTTAATTTATTTGTAAAGTATTTCACATTAAATTAGACTATGATGTGCTATATTCAGTAAATAGTCGACATGCTTTGATTTGGAGTTGTATACTTTATTCATTTGGATTCCATTTTTCTCAATATATGTAGGTGTATGCTCGGATGTTTCAAGATGTAGACATTCATCAGGTGACACAGTTGGAGCGGACATATGTGGATGCAATTCATCGCTTGTGGGCAGACTCTGGCCTTAAAATATGCTACAGTCGACGGCGAGAGTACCAGCTACTGGACTCCACAGAGTAGTAAGCTGAAGTGTATAAAATAATTTTAATGTTAGACCTGTGCAATCACACTGCAGTGGATTTGCCTTTTTTTCCAGCGTGTGTTTCTGCTTTGTGTCCAATGATTCTGGATATGCTCTGGACCCAACGCAACTCTGATCAGAATGAAGCTGTTACCAATAATCAATTAATGAATAGTGTGGTGCCATCTCTCAGGTTTCAGATAATTACTAGAGCATTATGAAGATGTAAATAAAAGTGAAGGAATGTTAAGGAAAGTGTTGTGTCCACACTGATGTACACGGCTGCAGATAATAATATGTAGTAATAATATGATAATAATAAGTTTTAATCAAATTAAAATATAAAATTAGTCATATTCCATGGTTGGAGAGCAGCAGTATATTATTTTCAAAATTGAATAACTGCTTACAGATTATCTGAAGTTTTGAGAAACCAATTAGGAATATACCCCTCCGCAATACACATATTTATTGTCATATAGTAAATAACAAAAACGTTAACATGCCAGTGCAATTGTGTCTTAATATTGAATTGAGAAGATGAAACACTCAGTGATGTATCTGTTGAATGGATAAATAAATAAAATTGTCTTAGTTCTGATGTAAGATTTGCAGGACCGTATATATCCACGAGATGGCGCCCAAGAGCTGTAAAAGAAATGGAGTATGAGTAGAACCTGGAAAAAATGTGGAGAATTAAGTAATTTATTCCAATGTTTATGGTCAGACTCATGTTATGGAAATTCTGTGTATTTTTACGTTGTGCTTACAAAGTGTCTCCAAATTAAACCAGTTATTTGTAGTATTTAATTTATGAACAAGCTAAGAAGCATCCGTTCATTAAACTCCACATTAAACTGCTCATTATCGTCTAATTTCCTGTAAAAATTGGTGGAGTGAGGCATTTTACCTGTTACCTTTAATCATCATGCCCTTCCTTGTCTTCCTGACATCTCCCTTTCTCTCTCTCGCTCTGTCTCTCTTTCTCTCTGTTATTTGGTCCTCTCTTACTACACGCTCAATTCTCAGAACATTTTCATGATAAGAAAAACAAACAAACCCAGGACAGCATTTAATTAAGGCTCAGGCTACACATGCACTACCAGCGTAACACAGAATATACATCTTCAAAGATAACAACTTCCTTGTGTTCTTTCTCTAATGAACAATTTCTTATATTTGCATGTCCCTGATGAACAACATGTATAACACACAGATATTAACGTGTTTTATATTATTTCCGCTATGCTGTTTGATACTAAACTTAATATAACTGTGCTTTTGTAGCTTCTTGAACAACCTGGACCGCATTGCTGCCCCAGCTTACATCCCCACAGCACAGGACGTTCTGAGAGTGCGCTTTCCAACAACTGGGATCAACGACTATTCCTTTGTAGTGGAGAAGATAACTCTGAGGTAATAAGAGTAAATGATTTAACTGCTTTTGACTCTTTTTAGTAAACTAATCTTTGAGTGTCTTTATCTGATGTGTAAATCTAGGAATATACACTGGTAAATATTCTCTCCAAATTTGAAAGTGGTAGTAAATGGCCTCATTATGAATTGTTATATGTTTATGTTGTTATATTTATGCAGTCCTCTAAGTAGTTTTCAAGTAATTTTATCATAATAAACAAGTTTACCTGCAAATCTAATTAACACTTCATATAAATACACTCATACCTTTTATAAGCTTGTTTACAATTTTATAATGATATTCCCCAGCCCGTTATTAATGGCCTGTCAATAGTAACTGATGGTGTAGCAGGTAGTGTCACAGTCACACAGCTCCAGGGACCTGGAGGTTGTGGGTTCAAGTCCTGCTCCACACGTTGGTAGGTGGATTGGTGACTCTAAAGTGTCCGTAGGTGTGAGTGTGTGTTGCCCTGTGAAGGACTGGTGCCCCCTCCAGGGTGTATTCCTGCCTTGTGCTCAATGATTCCAGGTAGGCTCTGGACCCACTGCGACCCTGAACTGGATAAGGGTTACAGATAATGAATGAATGAATGTTAAAAATAATCTGACTTTGGATATCAATGACGTTCCATTGGCTGCATGTGGTTGTGCAAGTTTCCTTTGTTCTAAACACACACTGATGCAAACAAGGGTTCTCAAAAGAGAACAAGAAAATTATACTAATAAAGATGTATTGAGAAATTAGCTCTTTTCTTATTTTTTTAAGTATCTGCACTGCAAAAGCCAATATCATGATAAGGATTAAGAAGTCCTTGCCTCAAACAAAAATGTTTATGTGTGAATATACGTTAGTTTATGCCAGTAAGTGATTTAGACATGATGTCTGCATAGTGCTAATTGGTGGATTATTTCTTGTGTAGCCAGCCTTGTGCCTGCAGTCCAAAAAAGTGCAAAGTTCAGGCATCAGACACGTCTTGACCTCAACTCTGTCTCAACCAAGATTTGAAATACTTTTGTTTTGATATGTCCCCCACACCCTTCCTGTGTGTTATTAAAAAGGTACCTTAGTTTGATCCTTATTCTCTTGGAAAAGGAATAACCCACACTCATCTTCTCTCTCCTGATGTTGTAGAACCGTATGGAGGAGAGTCTAACACTGTTTTACACCACCATTCACTCAGTGTGGTTTGCCAGTGCCTCTATCATCCTCTTTCTGAACAAAATGGACATCCTAGCTGAGAAAATCAAAACATTAGACCTGCAGGTGTACTTCCCCAAATATGCAGGTAAGATGAATCTGCTGCTTAAATTAAACACCTTATGGGAGAGTGCAAAAAAATAAATAAATACATCCATCCTCATTAAGCTGATAGTGGAAACCCTGTCCATGATTGTGTTCCTTCATCAGTTGTGTCTGTGAAGCGGTTACTGCATAGCTCTATATCTCCAAATCTCCACTTTCTCCTTTCCGTCTGTTACCCATGGCAACTATAAAATACACTCCTTATTGCATCAGGATGCAGGCAAGACGTATATGTTGCTGCTGGAACTAGGTTGAAGTTTCACTCTCAGGCACAATAACTGCATGTATGATAGTATTTGTGATGTTCCTGTTGCTGATGTCTATTGATGTCAATTTCTCATTTGAATTGTAGTAATGAGGCAATAAACTACAACAAACAAAGCACAGCAATATCACTCTCTTTCAAATTCTGCAATAATATGTCATATTTATTGTATTTTAAGTTTTCCTGATAAAATCTCATAATGTTTCCTCTCAGAATGATTCTGCTGTACTTCAGATCAGTTTCGGAACTTGATACTTTTTTCAATGTTAATTAGTTTAACGTCTATATTCACACTCATTGTTCATTGCATTTACCATTCCTCTTCTCTATTGGGTGCTGGCTGCAGGTAAGCCACGAGATGCTGAAGCTGCTATGAACTACATTCGTGACATGTATAAGCATCAGGCCCTAAACCAGGACAAGAAGAGTAATAGCGTCTACTCTCACTTCACCTGCGCGACAGACACGAACAACATCCGCATGGTCTTTGGTGATGTTAAAGATACAGTGCTGATCAAGTCTCTGCAGGAGTATGGGGTGCTGTGACCAGCTCAGGACACCGAGGGTCTGCCCTTGCTTCTAAAGGCTGCAAAAAATAAAACACTCTGCCCTGGTATGAACTGGCAAAGCTGGCCTGTAGTGCTCATTTTCTGGGCTCAGAGTTGTCATTTTCCACCAAATATTTTCAGGGCTTTTTGTCTTCTTTTGCTCCTGTGTTAGATGTTGATGAAGGTCATTATGGTGAAGGTGGTTATGACTGTGCTGCTGTGTTTACTGGAGATGGAGAAGAGTTCACTGTAGAATTTGAAAGATTTACATAGATGTGAAGTAACTTTTCTCACATTAATATTATTAGAATGAAGGAAAATCTTTTTAAACTCTTCAGAGATCTGAAACTTGGAGACCAGAAACTATTCTTGGACTGGAAATAGTTCCCAAAACATCATACTGCTAAATGCCTTGTAAATTCTCTCTTACTCGTAAATGAATTATTTTATATTTTCCAGTATCTCAAAACCCTTCATATATCGATTAATACATTAGTGTTGGGTCCTATTTATAAAATTCAGCATCACAGTAAATGAATTTATGCTCACAGTTTAATACGTATACAGATACGCATGAAGCAGAGGCGATTGCTCTAAGACTGCAAGGGAAGCTCAGCTTCCTCAAAAATGTCAAAAAATAAGTGATCAAATATATTCTGTTGTGTGTACATGTCATTGAATAAATATACACTACAACGCGCTCAACTTTTGTTCAGAATCAGCTTCTTATCACTGGTAAAGACGCGGCTTTCCTCTCAATCATTCTGAGCGCTGAGCGTCCACGGTGTTCAATTGCGAAGCAGCGAAGTACAGCGAAACGAGATGAGTGATTGGATAAATGCTGGGCTTTGTCCCGCCCATCGGACGCTCAGCGTCTCTGGGGGTCTATGGGGCAGTGGGCTGGCCTCGGCTGGCCTGGACGCTCAGCTTCTGCATGATGATTGGATGATCTGTCTGAGGCTGAATCCCTTTTTGATTGACAGCGAAATGAGCGAATCAGCGATCCTTTGGTGTAAAGATCCGTAGGAGCATTACATTTTCATTCTGTTCTGAGTTGAACCGGAGAATTTCTAAGTTCTCTCGACAAATCGAGCTTCTATTTCTGGTGGGGTTTTTGTAGCTGCTTGTGTTTGGAGACTGACTTCTATCACTCTTTCTGACTTCTATCGCAGTTTCTGTCCAGCGGGTGCTGCTGAGCCCCTCCACCGTCACAAAGCACTCACAGACGGACACACTTCACATGGGCCAAGGTCGTTCAAGCAGCCTAGCTCTGCTGGCCTTTGAGAGGAAAAGACTCCTTGGTGGTACGACCGGGTCACAGATCATTTTCTTGAAAAGGAACAGAGGGTAGAATTTACGTGTAAATAAACCAACACATTTTATGATGTAGGCCGAAATTGAGCTTCCCCTCCTTGAAAGACCAGCATCTGCCACTGGCATGAAGCCTTCAGTCAGAACTGTGTTCAGTTCACCTGTAGGTTTGCACATTGGATGATTACGGATGCATACGGTCATTTCGAGAAGTATTTAATGGCCTCACAGACCACTGCCTCTTACAATGCTGCCTCTTTCATCTTTCTTTTTTGTATTATGTAACGTTTTATTATAAGCATCTCCTCCAACATCGCCATCTTTGTTATTGTCATGAAAAACATTTCACCCTGAACTGCTCTAGTGGATGTAGTGTTTAACATCCATGCCAACATAAAGGATGCATAGAAGTATGTGGCAGTGATGGTTACAATGTTTGAAATGGACATATTCATTTACATATGTAAAGAGAGTATAAATGAGCCTTCATTTTTCGCAACAAAATAACACCAAAAAGGGGACCTTACACCGTATTTTAAATGTTAAAAATTCAGAAACCATATTTCGAGCAAGGACAGATACTCTTTATTTCGTGTTTATTCTGAACTTCAACAGTCACATAATATATATGCAACTTTTTCTTAGTTCAGTATTCATTCCAGACTGTCTTCTCACTCTAGTGACTGCAGTGGCCTTACAAATGTGATCAGATTTCTCAAAGACATCTGAATTATTAGTTTGATTGTGGATGGGTGGATTTTTGGGCATGTATGATGACCTGACTGAGTCAACAATTTTGAGCAGTTATGAAGGCTTTGCAGAAACTAGAGCATATTTTACACAGAACAATTTGCTAATCTCTAAGATTCATCAGTTATGGGGAAACCCTGCACTGGACAGAAACTCTTAGTCATTCCTCATAGTCTTTAAGGAATGCTGTTGGCATCATGACGTTCAGTATATTTGCAGGGCTGTGTGGGTCATTGTTTCTCTTATTCAGTGCTGAATATCACAAGAGGGAGAGAAAAAAATATCACCTTTAAATGATGTCCAATCCCTGATTCACCCCAAACTATTCCACTAGCAGATGTTCTTATCTACTGGGATATTTATTTATCGGTACAGATTTGTTTTATTCCATTTTTAGTCTACTGTCACTCACGTCTTCATGCAATCTATATTTTAATCATGTTGCTTTTAAATTAGATAATTGAGTGGGGTAGTCAATACATTTGTAAATCAAATTTATCTTAGTATTGTGAACTGGCATCTTAAACATAGAAGTTTATATTCAACTATAAATAAGCGAGACACTGAAAATGAAATAGATGGTCAGTGTTATTTTTATTTTTATGTTTTCATAATGAAACTCCTTGACTGTGTTTGTTTTGTTTTTTGGTCCTGTTAAATAAAGATTCCTTGCATTTATGTCCACCTCCCTTGTCTGTCCTGCCCAACCGTGACAATTTCACTCAGCATGTAGCCAGATAGGCTATTTACTTTGGTGCAGTTTACTATATATAGTTTACACACTTTATTAACAAGTTTTCCTATATCTGCAGTCATCTTTCTCTTTATTCTACAACTGACACAAAGACATTATTTGAACTATAATTCCAAAACATCTCAAGTCTGCCACATTTGTACTAATTTTGGATTGTTTTCTCACTGATGATTAGTCAAAATAGCTAAAGTTCAGATTTTTTAACCATTATTTTAAGTAATTTTTTCTTTTGAAAACTGCCAATAGGTAAAGATATTTTTACATAAATTTATACAAAAAAAAAACAACCCTCAGCTACTTGTCATTTTTACTTAAACTTTTTTAAAACCCAAAGTAAAAGAATCTTATCAGGACATTTTGTCTTGTTTTAAGTCAAAATATCTCACCCCATTGGCATAAATATGTAAATATGACTCAAATTAAGATAAAATACTATGAGCAATTTTTACTTAATAACTGATTTTTTTTATATATTTCAAGTTTTTTTTAGGTTTCACATCAAATAATATTGCATTAGATCAACAAATGTAAACTAAAAAGCTTAAGTAATTCTTTATTGTGTGTATTCTAAATAAACAAGTATTATTTCATCATATTTTTAAAGGATTATAATAATAATAATAATAATAATAATAATAATAATAATAATAATAATAATTGTTATTATTATCAGCAGCTGAGAAAACTGCCAAAGTACCAAAATATTTTTGATTTGTTGAGATATTGTCCATATTTGCCCTGAATTAAATTCATGAAAGTCTGGGCCTGCTGTGACTGTCAGAGCTTTATCAGTCATACATCCCAGACCTTAGAATATCAAGAAAAATATGTCCGTCTGATGCTACAATTTTATTTTGTCACAGTAATAAATTAGCATCAGAAATGCTTATGTTTTCAACTAACAGATACCTCACACTAACAATCTGTGTCAAGATGTCTGATGTGGGAGTATGATTTCAAGGCTGTACATTGAGAAATATGAAAAAAAAGCAGGCACTAGGTAAAATGTTTGTCAAAACATGACCAATTTATAGAAAAATTGATTTATCGGTCAGCATGAAAACCTCAAGTGATTACATATTTAAGTAGCAAAGGGTCTTTAAAAAATTAACATATTGAATATGGCTATGTCACATAATTACTGTTCAAATGCAACTGAAAGAGGCACTGAAAAAAAAACGGAATAGCAAAATAACTATATAGATAGGGTTCTTAGGGTTAAGAAGGGTTAAAATCAAGGATTTTTTCTGAGTCATCTGAGTCAATGGATCAACATAGTTCACACTATCACCCATCCCCCCCGTTTAGCACCTAGTAGTGGATTAATGTACATAAAAAAAGATTGCCTAAAGGGATGCAAATTACCCCAGCACTGCCATTTGGCAGTCTCTGGTAGAAAAAGGGGTCATATGAAAATCCTGGTAATTCTAGTTTAAACATAACAATGTTTTAAATAACAGTCTAAAGCATCTTCACAAAATTAAGTGCTATTTGTTGTGCTGTGTACATATTGACCCACTGTACCATTACAGCCAATATCATGTTTCAACCTTAAAATACAGCAATATGTAAAATGCAAAATAAGCAAAGCCACAAACACATAAATACTGGAACTTAAAATTTGTTAGATGGATACTGTTGTATACCATGAATAAAATGAGTTTAAATTTGTCTTTAGTTCAGCACGATGCTACCAAATGTGGCCATATTTTGCTGATATAATAGACCTGTCTATGTGAGGTTGGTATGTCCAGTGGTTTTCTATTATTGGCAGCTCGAAAAGAGCAGGTGGCTGGCTTCATATGCTTTGGAGGAAGCATGTGCTTGCCCTCACATTCGCAGGTTAGTGGCATTGTGCTTTAACAGGAGACTCATTTGCTAATGTGTGCAATTAGCAATGATTTAATTTGTCGAAAAAATATACAGTAAAATTTGTCTCAAAAAAAGAAAACATCAACCAAGTTCATTTAAAAGCAAAGAATGTGAAGTGCTAACCTTTACATTTGAACTTTTTGTTAATTTTTGTTTTACTTACTATATCTGTAGCAGTAGTCTATAAGCATCATGGTCATAGAACATGATGGGATCCATGGGCCAACAGTTTGGACATTATTTCTAATGCTTGAGACCATTAACAGTCAAAAAACAAGGCTTGAAACACCTCTAGAGGGCAGCACCACTATTTGAGCTCTATATAGTCACTGTGATATCCTGCCTTAAAAAATACACCTTCCTGGGTGTGGGTGTGTTGGTTTTTATTTGTACATATGTATATCATTAAATTACTTACACATTGTTCTTCTGTTCAGGCTATAGACTATAGTCTATAGGTACACCCTCAAAAAAGGGGAGGCTTGTTGTCCCTGGTGTTGTGAGGCATTTAAGGAGTAAGAATACATCCATGTATACTTTTTCTATATTGTTCGCCTGAGTTTGAAATTAGGTGATATTAGATTAGCTTTGGCTGTTGTGTAGTTTATAGAAGAAGAAGTACAAAGTGTAGTTACCTCTGCTTTTGATCATAGCTGAATCAAACAGGTGATGTTTGTTTGCTAAATTGAAAATGCATAAAAATAAAATGTGGCCATGTAAAGATTATGGCAGATTTATTCATTGTCCGTAAGCGCTTATTCAATTCAAGGTCATTGTGGGTCTAGTGCCTACCCGGAACCACACCAGTCCTTGGCAAGGTGACACACACGAACACATTTTTTGAGTCGCCAATCCACTTAACAATGTATGCTTTTGGACTGTGGGAGGAAACCAGCAGAAACCCATGTGCACACGGGGAGAACACACCAAACTCCTCACAAACAGTCACCTGGAGCAGGACTTGAATCCACAACCTCCAGGTCACTGGAGCTGTGTGACTGCGACACTTCCTGCCGCACCACCGTGCAGCCCCATGGCACATTTAGTATATATGTCAGTATATTTCTTGTTTAACAGTACTGTATATTTAACATTATAGTATTTTTGAAGTTGACTCGCTGAGAAAGTAACCCTGTATGTTCAGTGGAGCTGAGAGACTACACTCATCACAGTTGTAAATAATCCTTTTATCTCCAACAAAGCAACTTTACATAGGAAAGATAACTTAAATCTGTTAAATCTGACATGATATTAGGTCACTGGCAGTTTGTTGGGGGCTGGCTTCACACGTATCAGAAGAAGCATGTGCTAGTCGTCACAGTTTGTCAGCATGGTGTGATTGTGGGTAACCTAGTAGTAATGACAGAAGTGGACAGTTACTAAACTGGGGAGTAAACTGAGTAAAGAAAAACATTTTTCAACAAGTTACTGTCTCCTGGTTCCTCTAGGAGTGGACTGGATAAGGCAGAAGTGACAGCAGTGATCGGAGCTCATGATCTGAAGTCCAATGACTTTGAGCGTATAGCAGTAAAGGAGCACCACATTCATCCAGAGTTTCATTACCCTGCCCCCAGCAATGACATCATGCTTTTTAAGGTAAACCCTGCTATTTACTTTCAGCCTAGCTTTATTGTACAGGTATTGATATTAGGACATGCCTTTCAGTGTATTCTAAAATTAATAGTAACTTCTTTGAGTATGAAAGGTATGTTGTGATGAGTGTGAGGAACTGAAATATCAAGCCCTTAGGGTTTAAGGTTAATGGTCTATACGCACTACAACATAGGAGGATATTTCTGCTAGAAATGTATACACTAGCACTTTACATTACACTTCAACAGAATAAAGAAGTAAAGCTCTTAGGAACTCATTCACTAACTAGAAATAAATTCTACACTATTTCTGTAGGATACTCAAGCCCACTTTGGTTGGTGAGGCTGTAGAGCAGAGGTATTCTAACTGTGGGGTGTGTGATGGGAACAGGTGACAAGCAAAATTGGAAATTGCAAACAATAAATAATTAAAGACTGTTTTCATTTTTATTTACCATTTTCAGATATTTCACTATACATTTTGGTAATGTTGGTTTATTTTACTACATTACTAAATGTTTATTTAATGGACTAAAAGTACAAACAATGGTATTTTCCTTCGACTTAAACCAGACTAAATCTGAGAAGAATTTAATGATGAAAATAAGACTAAACGTAATACACATTTTAGTCTAAAAACTAAGATTAAAACTAAATAAAAATCAACTGCCAGAAATAACACTGTGTCCGTGTCACTGCAGCACTGAGAATGATCCACCACCAAATCATACTCTCTGCTCTGTGGGGGTCCTGACCATTGAAGAACAGTATGAAGAGCCACAAACAATGTGTGCACAGCAACAGATGAACTACACTCTGTAATTGTAGAAGTAGAAAGTGCTCCTGTATGGTCAGTGAAGCTGAGTTAATGGACAGTGAATATAGAAATAAGGAAGAGCACATAATTGTCACGGATCACTTGGCGGACTGACGGAAGCGGACGCACTTGCTAAAACACAGGGTTTTTAATATAGATTTATAACAACACAACGAGACTTAAACAGAACGAAAACAAACAGGGAGCCAAGCAGGCTAAATTAAACACGGGTAACTAGACAGGGTAGACGGGACAGACGGACAAAAAGCGAAAACAACGACAAAGGAAAAGAGACGGGGAAACTGTGGAGACAGACGGACAGACTATATAACACGACCAACTAGAGAAAGGAGAAATGTGAAATGTACGACAAACAGGACGTGAGACAAGAGGGCTTAAATACTGACACAAACGAGACACACCTGGACAGATAACGAGGAGGACGGGTTAACACATGACACAGACGAGGAGGCGGAACAAAGGCGGGACAAGGGCAGAGACAAGGACATAAACAAAACATAGCCATGTGCTAAAAGCACATGACCGGGGAAAACAGACATGACGAGAAGAGGGCGTGACAATAATATTTTGATATGACGCTGTATTGAGTTTACACGAGAGAAACAAATAAAATAAAAATCTAAAGGTTTTACCTAAAGATCTGGAATAGAATTGAGGAAAGTTATGGACTGGATGAGGAGAAAAAAAAAGATGTTATGTTCATATGTGGTGAATAGAGGAGAAGCATTTAATATACGCTGCCGTAATTTCCATGTTGATGCTTTTGTTTTCGATGGGGTGTTCTCAAAAAACTGTCGGGTGGGTCTTTGGTGGGTGAGCTGAGTCTTTCCCTGTTCTGTTTTAACTCTTACACAACTGCTCACTCTTTGATTTCTATCAGATGTTTGACCAGAGGACGATGGGTTCCACTTTGTTGCCTTTGGCTTGCTCGCATGGGGCTTTCTGATCCACATTGTTATCTGTTCTGATACCAGTTCTGTAAAGCTGCTTTGTGACAACATCACTTACAAAAATGTGCTATATAAATACATTTTGATTGATTGACTGATGACATCACAAATGTGTGCACCTCAAAGTGGCAGGGACTCTGGCGGGTTTAAAGTAAGAGTCATGAGGCTGTTACACCCAGTGCTGTTAGTAACCTTACTGATGCTTAAAGAATACAACCCCAGAACAACATTCAGCAAATGTAATGTTGCCCAATTTTCATTCTCCCACCATGCTCCATCATCCAGATTCTCTCACATTAATCAAGTTCAGTTTTGTTTACCACATTTAACTAATTTTCTTGCCTTTGTTACAGCTAGGAAAGTCGACTGAAAACAGCAAGAATGCTGCAAAGATTTCCATCTCTAAACTAAGCGAAGGCATAGATGGGTCTTGCAGCGTAGCTGGTTGGGGAAGAATTAAAACCAAGGGAAATACAAGTAACGTACTTCTGGAGACGAACATCACTGTATATGAAAGTTGTGAAATGTACTGGAACGACACCAACTTACTGTGTGCAGGTGGTGATAAAGGTGGATTTTGTCAGGTAAATTATCCTTAAGATTAAACCCATTAAACCCAAGCAGATTTCAGTTTCCTGGACCAGGATTAAACCTAGTCGTGAACTACCCAGCATTCTGATTGGAGATTAACTACAGAAAGTACGATTTAGTCCAGGTCTAAGTTTAATCCCTGGTATGAAAAAAACAAAAAAATAGCAGAAGCTTTATAAAGGTTTAGATCAGCAGTGTGTTAACGTTGCTTATGTTTTGTTGCAGGGGGACTCTGGTGGTCCTCTGGTGTGTGATAAGAAAGCAGCCTGCATTGCTTCCTTCACCGAGAAGGACAACTGTGACAACCCCACAAAACCAAATGTCTACACCAATATTTTTGCATTCATGTCCTGGATTGAGAAAATCATTGAACACCAGTAATTCCACTGTAAAGAGGCCTTTATTTGGTTGTAGTGGTGTTTCAGTTCACTGAAGGAAGAGCCTATGTTGTTAAATCTATGCCATTGTAAAAGAATGTAAGGTTAAATGTTGACTGAATATGGATGAAGCACTGTCATTAGAACTTCACCTAGAACTTGTTATTTCACTATAAATAAACAATTTCTGCCTTAAAAACTGTTATGAGTTTTCTCACCACTTGTTCAGATGTCATCTGTCCTCTCACGTTGTATACTATAATTATAGGTTTATAAAATATACAGAATGTAAAAGATTCTCCAAAAATGATGCTATTAGCACTCGAGTGGAGTTTTTGTGCATAATGATATCAAAGATTAAACCCATGAATGGAGCTACACCATCAGGAGTGCATTTATATAAACGAATGGCTGCATATTTCATGTGTTATTCTGTTCTTAGACAATATCATTGTCTTTGACAATGCCCAGGATGAAGCCTAAAATAATAATATCATAATTCATTCAGTCATTCATTATCTGTAATCGCTTATCCAGTTCAGGGTCGCGGGGGGTCCAGAGCCTACCTGGAATCATAGGGCGCAATACACCCTGGAGGGGGCGCCAGTTCTTCACAGGGCAACACAGATACACACACATTCACTCACACACTCACACCTACGAACACTTTGGAGTAGCCAATCCACCTACCAACATGTGTTTTTGGACTGTGGGAGGAAACCGGAGCCCCTGGAGGAAACCCACGCGGACACAGGGAGAACACACCAACTCCTCACAGACAATCACCCGGAGCGGGACTCGAACACACAACCTCCAGGTCCCTGGAGCTGTGTGATTGTGACTCTACCTGCTGCACCACCATGCCATCTAATATCATAATTATAATTATTAATATATATTAGGAATTCAAAAAGGAAAAAATATATGAATATATGCATATATAAGTAAATAATATACATAATAAACAATGAACTGTAATCAAAATATATGAACGTTAATATGCTACAGCCCCTTCTAGGGTGTGTTCCCACCTTGCACCCAGTAATTCTGGGTAGGCTCTGGACCCACCATGACTCTAAACTGGATAAGCGGTTTCAGACAATGAATGTGCCACAGAAACACAGCATGTTATGTATTAATACCACGCTAATAACTTTACAAGTAGCCCCTTGATCAGAATCAGTGAATCACATTAAGTGAAATGTTCTTTAAAAAAGTAAGAAAAAGCATTTTAACCGATGTGCCTCAGCAATGTACAGGTTTATACATCAATGTATTGATTCACTGCAGTAATATTTGTGTTTACTGTAGAACTACACACAGTAACGAATACCTCACTGCTACAGCTACCAGATTAATAAGGTTTTTGTTCAAATTTTCCCTTCCAGTTTAAAATGGTGCAAATTACAATTATAAGTTCTTGATGAGTTTTATACATTTCTGCTTATGTTGTGGAGAACATACAAACAGTCCACATAAAAAATAAATATGGCTTCTTTGAATGTTCTGTTCCACATTAGAAGCCAATGAAGTTACTTTTAAAATGACTAAAAAACACGTCTTCAGGCTGAAACCTGTGTGTCACCACTGCAGCATTTAAGGTGGAACGATGAAACTGAAAACATCTTCATGTGAGTGATTTACTTAAGACAGTGAAGTGTTTGTAAAAAGCTAGATAGCTACTTACACGTAATGCATTATCTGCCTCATGCTGGTGCTACTTTAATGAGGACACAATCCATGTGACCAATTATATGTGTGAGGCAGGCGGAGAGGTAAAGCTTAAGTTGGAATTGTACGGTCCGATGTAGGGATGAAATAGTATTTCAAGATTCTTCCAGGCATGAATATTGTAAATTTATTGAAGTATATAACATTATATGTAAGAAGGATGTATAAATGTTTCGACCCCCTGTGCTATTACTTTTAGCCTTGTTTGTGGGGGTTCAAGTCATAATTAGGGGGTCAACCCCCCCACCCCAATTCCCTGTAATTTGAAACCTGGTATTACATCTTATTTTAGTTTTCATACTTCAAGTGAAGCCAGCCATGGCTTGAACCTCAACTAACTGAGCATCACTGGACCAACAACACTTGAAGGTGCTTGGAGTAGCACATTGCTGTCCCAGTTTTGTTGCTAGCTGTAATGTCAAATAATGATAGGGCCAAAGAACCAAAAGATCTTTATGTTCACATGATCACATGATCAGAACTGATAACTCCGTCTCTTATCTTTGAAACTGTCTCCGTGAAAGTAAACCACACAGGAAATGTGGAGGAAATTATTTTTTATTAAGAAGAAGCAAATAGTATTAAACATCGTCTCCCTTGCTGTGGAGAACATAAAGCATAGAGTCATGGCTCTGGTTCATCTGCTCCTACTGCCGGCTGTACTGCTGCCCCTCGGTCACTCAAGTAAGTGGCACACACACATAATCGCATACACAGCCTGTGTTGTCCAGTAGCTCAGTGGAAAATTGTCAGCTTTCAGTTCCAAGGATTGAGGGTCTAAATCTTTGGTTGTGACGGCTGTCTTCTCTAAAACAGCATTGAACCCTATACTATTTATAGTGCTCTGGTAGGTTAATTGTGTGGCTGGGTAACCACCCAATGCTACACCAATAAGGGTCCTTTGCCAAAACTCCAGCACTACATTGGCTCACATCTGCAACAGGATTAAACTGTAACTTGCTCTGGATAAGAGAATCTGCCAAATGCAATCAATGTAAATGTGAACAGCTCCAGTATTTGTGAAGACTGGGGCAATGTAGAATCTGTATTATGTAATTAGAACAGGATACAAAATCAATGTTAGCAGATTGCAGTTTATCAAAATATTTTTAAAAGTTATATTTTGTTTAGGTAATATCAACATATATAGCTCTTAATTCTGAATATCACCTAAAACTGATTAGTAAAATTGAACATTCAGTTCTATAAATGCTTTTATGGACATTTCAAAAACTCACAAATATGCCAAATTATGTGCAGCAATGGCCTAAAGGTTAAAGATGTGGAATTAAGCAACAGCAATTTCTCCTCCCTCATCATTCATGGCTGAAGTGCCCTTGCACAAGGCACCTAACCTCAACTGCTCCCTGGGGACCGATGTGGCTGCCTCTATGTGTGTGTGTGTGTCTGTGTGTTGTGTGTGTTCATAGCACTTAATCACTAGTGTGTGTGTGTGTGTGTGTGTGTGTGTGTGATCATAGACATGGATAGGTCAAATAATTTTGCAGTACTCTACAATAGCAATAAAAACATGCTTTACATTTTCATTTTGAAATGGTCCTGTTTGATTTGCAGTCTCCCAGTCAGGAAGTCCAGGATCCAGTTGCAGAGAGAAGTGTTAAGGCCCAGTATATTCAGCTTCCCAATCAGGTGCTGAGGAATGATGGTGTTGAATGCTGAGCTGAAGTCTATGAACAGCATTCGGTCATATGTGTCTTTCTTGTCCAGGTGGGTGAGTGCCAGGTGGAGCGGGGTGGATATGGTATCGTCCGTTGAACAGCGAGGACGATACGCGAACTGTAGAGGGTCCAGTGTGGGGGGAAGTAGGGTTTTGATGTGCCTCATGACGAGCCTCTCGAAGCACTTTGTGATGACAGGTGTGAGTGCAACGGGACGATAGTCATTGAGGCAGGACACAGAAGAATTCTTAGGCACCGGGATGATGGTGGTGTTCTTGAAGCAGGTTGGGACTATGATTAGTTGGATTTTATGTTTGACGGACATTACTATTATGGTGTAATCAGTGGCAGATGCTGGTCTTTCAAGGAGGGGAAGCTCAATTTTGGCCTACATAATAAAATGTGTAGGCTTATTTATTCATAAATTCTACCCTCCGTTCCTTTTCAAGAAAATGATCTGTGACCCTGTCATACCAACAAGGTGCCTTTTCCAGGGACTTGACTAGTGTCCTCTCAATGGCCAGCAGAGCTAGGCTGCTTAAACGCCATGTGAAGTGTGTCCGTCTGTGAGTGCTTTGTGACGGTGCAGGTACTCAGCAGCACCCGCTGGTCAGAAACTGCGATAGAAGTCAGAAAGAGTGATAGAAGTCAGTCTCCAAACACAAGCAGCTACAAAAAACCCACTTTATAAAAGTTGAGCACGTTGTAGTGCATATTTATTCAATAACATGTACACACAACAGTATATATTTGATCACTTATTTTTTGACATTTTTGGGGAAGCTGAGCTCCCCTTGCAGTCTTAGAGCAATCACCTTTGGTGTAATGTATAAATGTTTTGTTGATGTATATTTTATTGGACTTGTCTTTAGATGATACAGACAAGGATTCAAACAGAAGTGTGATTGATAAGGGTCAGACGTGACATATATTTAAACATAAGGCCTTAAGTGCAGCATTAAGGGATATTTACTGTTCTATAGGTTTAGACGTATGCTCTGTGTCTGTGCTCCAAAGAGAGAAATGTTTAGGATAAGCTGTCAGTGAGGATAGGAGACAATAAATTTTACCCCTCCCTTAGTCCCTTAAACATGCAAATGTAGACCAACCTTTACATTCACCATATTTGGAAAGGAGAAAGAACCATATAGATTGGGGTCCTAGCAAAGAGAGAGAGAGAGAGAGAGAGAGAGAGTGAAAATAGAGAAGGGAGAGAGAAAACAGAGAGATAGAAAGAGAATGGGACAAAGGTGAGCGTGCACTGAATCGGAAAACTCTCATGGGATCCTTAAGAACCCGTAAGACACTGTTTCTGTAAATAAAGATGTATTTACATCTTTAACCATGTCTGCGGAGATTCTTTCCATCACCTGTCTTCACAATACAGCAAATAAACAACAAAAAGATGGCGATGAGGATGGGATACTGAGTTGTGGCCTTTCAGCTGCAGATGGCTCCTGCATTCGAACTCCCGATTAAAGCCGGCAAATAGAAGGTGAGATTTTCACAAATTTGAGCGCTGGTTGTTTGTTTGAGCTGTTTGTTGTTAGAAGGGTTGCACTGTATTAGACTCATTAGTGTATGCAGCATTGTGTTGATGATGGTTTTGGAAAAAGTTTCTCCATTGTAAATTGGTAAACTAGAATAATAGAAAAATAGAAATGAAGGATATAAAAGGGAACAATGAATTAAAAGTAAAAAGGAACAGATGTAATAGAAGAAAAAGAAAAGGAAAGGAAAAGTTCAAGTATAAGTGTAGAATAGTTCAATAAGTAACATAGTGTGTTGACCACTGTGTGAAAGTAAGGTTTGAGTTATTGTGGAATTGGATTATATTGAAATAGTGAGAAGTCCTGGGGCCCCAGTGGCATTAGGTTAAAATTTATATAAGGTTAAAAGTGAAGGAATATAAGGGAAATAGAAGAGATTTAATTAAAGAGATTTAAGAGAGGTAATAAAAGAGATGTAATAAAATAGGAAAAAAGGAATAAAAGGAAAAGAGATAAAGGTGAGTTAAATAAAAAAGGATGCTGCAGATTTGGATTACGTCCTCTGTTGAGGCAGGGTTAGCCCAGCCATAAACCCTGAAAAATTCACTATGTGATTTTTGGGTCAGTTTGATGAGAAACTGGAGGTGTGATACGGAGATTTAATTAGGGGTGCCCACTCCAAACACTGTTGACGAACACTGTACTGATGCTGCCTCACTTTGAATTATTACACCTCATAAGGTAGCATAAATTAAAAATAAGGAAATAAGGAAATAACGAGCGGCAGTGGAATTAAAAGCATGCTGTTAAAGTGTGAATGAGTCGACTATAAGAATTGTGTTAAATGTTGAAAGTGATGTGTCTATGTATAAGCGCTGTTGGGGTTTGTTGGAAGATGTCTGTGTGTGTGTGTGTGTGTGTGTGCTTGGTGAGTTTAGAAAAAAAAGCGAGTGTCCTGCTGTATGTGTGTTTGTCTGTGTGAGTGTCTCTCACCCCTCCATTCCTATGTTTGTGAGTGCAGGTGGGGAATGGCCACCTCGTCTCTTCTTTTGGTCCATCATGAGTATGTGTGTGCAGAGCTGGTCTTGGTCTTTGCTCTGTAAAGAGCCATAAATTATCTGTGGGTGTGTTTAGAGAAAGTCAGTTTAAGGATACCTCTGTCCAGAGAGTGTCAGAGAGAGAGAAAGAGTGAAGAAAGTGTGAAGAAAATGGGGAAATGTGATGAAGAATGAGAGATTTAGAAATTAATAGGGACAGAAATTTGTAATGGTAAAATTTATGAGCTTCGTTCAAAGACAGTTATTGTAAATGATTTCATGAACTTCTAAATAAGAGGGCTTTATTTATTCATAATAGAAATGAGCCTTGAACAGAAGACGTTTTTAAATTAAATTAAATTTATAAGTAAAATTAAATGAGCTTTCTGGGAGAACGTAAAATAAGAAAACAATAGAAAATTATCTCCAGAAAGATGTTTTTTAGATGCTGAGAATAGGAAAAGGGAGAGAAGAGTTATTAAGCTGAGTGTTATAATAATTAGTGTTAAAGTGGAATCATAACGGACAAAAGTGTCTGTAATTAATAGGGTACATTGGGGAAACTGTAAGGTTTAATCATGGGAATTAAAGGTAAAATTAATATTGGAGAAAAGGAGAAATTTTTAAATTCGAAATATGTTGGCTTTTATCAGGAGAAAAAAAGAGATCACGGGTCTAAGTTCCCTCATTTCGATGAAGCCTCGAGATTTTACACTTTGATCAAGGGGTCTCCTCTGACAAGTGTGCAAGGCCTAGGTTCCACTCTCGAAAAACAGAGAGATGGCAGGACTGATAAAAGTCACATTGATTTGATTTAAATAGAAAACAATAGTTATTTGGGCAAATTCAAATTATAGTTGTATGATGTATAGTGCTGTGCAGGGGTTTGGGCTCCTGAGATTGTGTGCATTTGAACTGGGTCTTTAAATGGGTGTGGGGCTTGTGTGGAGTTGTATGTCAGCACAGCTGAGATTAAAGCATAATAATCAAAATTAAAAGGGTAATATAGGATAAATTTAACATAGTGGGTGAGAGTGAGTTGGTGGAGCAGTAATTTGTTTGGGTTCTCTTTGAATGCAATAGTTTGATAAAATTGAGGCACATTGTATGGGGTAATAATTTTTGGCCAGTGGGACTGGGTGTTGGTGTTGTTTGGTTGGGAGTTTAGCTTTATTGTTGCTCATTTGGGTTTAGTAAATTAACATTTGTTGCTCTGAAAAGGGGGTTTGGGTCTTATAGTCTCTGGAGTTTAGATCTCTGTGAAGTACTGTTACTTTATATAAACAATTAATTAGCTGCCAATTGATACATGTAAAAGTACTGTCAATGTGTGAATGTTGGAAAAATCGGAGTTTTTGACAGTGGTGCTTTCTGGGGTTTCAAACATATCACTGAAATGTTTTATAAGTTAAAATTACAATTTACAACTACTAAAATAAGATTGATATACTAAGTTTTAAGAATCAAGATGCAGGGTTGAAAATGTACTAGTGAAAATGTATCTAGTGACCATAAAAATGGTATGTGGCATATTTATGTTTAACTGGGAAAGCAAAACCAGATGTTAAAAGCAAGCTTTATTGAGGATGGACTTGCCATCAATCACTTTAGATCCTTTCTCGGGGCTGTTAAGAAAAAGGTCATTCAGGCCTTAAGCCAATGAAGACACTTGTTGGAGTTGTTTTGCATGTAGAATAATCATACAATGTTGAATGAACTAAATGTTGGTGAATAAAATACAAATAATCATATTGAATGTTTAATTACCAAAAAGTAAGCTCAAGTAAACTCAAACTTCTATTTGTCTGTTTCTCTTATCCTGTGGGGTGTGTGTGTGTGTGAGTCTGTTTCTCTCATCCTGTGGGGGTGTGTGAGACAAGAGGAGGCAAGGAGCTGGCCGAAAAGGGGGGTTGAAGTTTGAGGGTACCCAGACCAGACTTCAAGAAAAGGCCAGATATTTTTATCCACAATTTATCTTTCACAAACACCTGCATTAATACATTTCATTAATAGGTCTCATTATTAAAAAGTTAAAAAGTAATAATTAGAAATTCATTGATTTGTTTATCTATTTGCATTTAGTCCATTATTTGTGTTACAGTACATGACATGACTTTATGAAAGAAAGCTTGGCAAAAGGTTGTTCCCTTTTTTAAGATAATGCTTCTCTGATTATAATTCCATTAAGAGTTATAAATGAGGTTTATAAAGACAAATTATTATTTGGAAAGGGGTTTTCTGATCTAAGCTTTGCTGTAGGTGTAATGGGGTTTCAAATGTTTAGTGGCAATTGAATAGTTGAGTCTTATATAAGTTTGTATATTCTTTAATTGCAAGGTAGTTATTGAATGCTTAATAAATCTAAGTTTATCTAAGTACTTGTATCAACATGCAAAGCAAGACAGAAGAAAGGGCATCAAGGAGAAAAGTGAAAGGAAGAAAGACAAATAGAGCTTGACATTCTCCAGTTATTTCAACAAGAGAGTCAGAAACTGATAAAGGCTGCAAACAAAAAGAGGGAGAAATATGCAGAAGCAATAGATCAGTGTACAAAGGTAATAGAATAACAAATGGCAGAAGTTAATGTGTCTTTTTCACATGTGGACTCAGTTAAGACACCACCACCTTATGAGAAGGAAGTGAAAACTGAGGAAGTCTACCCTCAGGTTCCAAGCTGTGGGAGAAATTTATTGTAGCAAACATGCCTGATGCGGAGGTTCCAGAGTAACCATTTCATTGTACACTGAAATACTTTAAGGATGCTAAACAATCAGATGCAGAACAATGGTTGAGTCATCAACCAAAGCAAGTTGAATTATGCCCATGTTGCATAATTTTGTGACCACAAGGAGCTGCTATGAAGATAAACAAAAATGAATATTTGCATAAAGAGTTTGATATGTGAAAAAAGTGTACCACATTAGACTTGTGAGCAGAAACAAATAGGTGAAATGATGGCAGAAGCAGAAGAATTTGTCTTTGAACCACTGAAAGAGAATCTTTCCATCTGGAGGAGTCAAGACCAGCGATTTATTAAGATTATGATTACTGCTCAAGGACAAGGACAGCCACAAGTCTTCAGGATGACACGAGTCACTTTGCAATGAGAAGATGGATTCAAACTCTCTGAAAGAGGAAATGCTGCAATATGTTCCAAAATGTTTATGGTCACAACATAGCATTGACATTGCCTTTGTGATGTCAGATCAACCAGTGAAAGTTGAACTCCGACAAGGAACAAAACCTCCATGGAAGCCTCATCCTTTGAATGAAGAAGCAATCAAATGGACCAAACCACAAATTGAAGGTCTTGTGAAAGTAGATGTTCTGAAGATAACACAGAATCCACAGAGTAACACAACTTTGTTGTCTGTGAAGAAGCCAGATTACTCTTATCGTTTAGTACATGATTTGAGAGCAATAAATGAAGTAGTAGCAGACTTTTCAGCAGAAGTGCCAGATCCATATGTTTTGTTAGCCTAAATTCCTCCAGATGCAAAGTATTTCACAGTATTAGATTTATGTGGTGCATTTTTTAGTGTTCCACTAAGTATAGAAAGTCAGGGTTTTTTTGGGTTCACATACAAGGGACAGTTCTATGAGTATTCTATGAGAGATTTCTACAGGGATATAAACATAGTCCTCACATTTTCAATAAAGTATTGAAAGATGATCTAGCTGGGGTAGATCAGAAGTTAAAAAGTACTGTCATTCAATACATGGATGATATTTTTCTTTGTGCACCAGATGAGGAAACATGCCATAAACTAAGTGTAAAGATCTGCTCAATCTGTTGCCAAGTTTTTTGTGTAGAGAAGTCATAAGCAGGTGGGAAATTCCAGATCGAATATCCTCAGGAAAGAGTTTGTGGATAAAACCGTAAAATAAATTTTGCAAAAATTGGGAATTAAACAGCATCTGTGGGCTGTGTACCATTCGCAAATCAAGGGTTTGAATTTTGAATTTTCAAACGAATGGTGTCTTCAAAAAATCGGATTGTTTAAATCTGTCAGCACAAGGGTTCAAATTGGATAGCAGCACTTTCATTAGCATTAATGGTGTGTCGCTCAAGTGAGCAGCATGATTTACAAATGACTCCTCATGAGTTAATGACAAGCAGACGAATGCCAATGCCGTCTTTGCGTACAAGTGGGAAAGGTCCAAGCTTAGCCATTTTAGAAGATGCATGAGGGCATATGTTTCATACTTAGTTAATTTACATAAAAGAATATCCACACGTTTCAGAAAAGCAAAGAGGAGGAGCAGGAGAGGCTGGATGAGTAAATGAGCCTTCAGTTGCATTTACACAGTAATTATATAGCCATATTCAATATGTTGTTTTATTTTCTAAAGACCCCTTTCTACTCAAATATGCAATCACTTGAGGTTTTCATGCTGACCGATAAATCAATTTTTCTATAAATTTGTCATGTTTGACCAAAATTTTACCTAGCGCCTGCTTTTTTTTTCATGTTTCTCAAGCCTCAAGCCTTGAAATTGTACTCCCACATTAGATATCTTGACACAGATTGTTAGTGTGAGGTGTCTGTTACTTGAAAACATAAGCATTTTTGATGCTAATTTATTACATGTCATATTACTGTGACAAAATACATTTGTAGCATCAGACAGACATTTTTTCTTGTTATTCTAAGCTCTGGGATGTATGACTGTTAAAGCTCTGACAGTCACAGCAGGCTCAGACTTTCAGGAATTTAGTTCAGGGCAAATATGGACAATATCTCAACAAATAAAAAATATTTTGGTACTTTGGCAGTATTCTCAGCTGCTGATAATAATTACAATTATTATTATTATTATTATCTTTTAAAAATATGATGAAATAATAACACAATAAAGAATTATTTAAGCTTTTTAGTTTGTATTTGTTGATCTAATGCAATATTATTTGATGTGAAACCTACAAAAACCTTGAAAAACTATAAATCAATAATAGGAATATGTTTTTGCTGATGACTCATATTTTTCTGCCCAGAGACAGCGTGGGTTGACGTTATGTGAGTCAAAACGAAACTGAAAGTAAACACCGTCTTTCTTGTCCCTTTGCAGTGTCTTCATTTATTATTATAGTGAATAGTGAAAATAACATTAGAATCTTTCATGACAAGAACATAACACAAACATTTTGAAGGAGATCCTTGATTTTTAGGTGGTTTTTCACACGATTTCCCAGAGGCTTCACAGCACTGCGATGAGAGCACTATTTTTATAAACGGTAGGATCTGCGCTTTCTAACGGTATATGGAGCTCACAGACACATTCAGTCATTCAAGACTTACAAAGTTGATTATATAAGTTGTGTTTTTTACCCCGCAAAATGCGCAGTTCGTGTTCAAAGAGAAGTCTTTTTCAAAGGGTTGAGAGGTTGCAGGTTCAGGAGAGCCAAAAGAACATGAGGAAGAACAGGTTGAAAATAACATGCAGGAGACATCCCAGAGTCAAACTCCTGAAAAGGAGATTGTCCCTTGTTTGAATGATGCTGATGACTCTGTGTATATTTCTGACGATGCCAGAAATGACACAGCAGATAGTAAACAAGACTGAAAGTTTGGAGACATTGAATTTCAATATGTCCCAGAAACAGCAGGTCCCATTCCAGAAAGCAGTAATTCCATTTCAAAACAGTTCAGAGACTTGGATCAAGAAAAGAGTCCAAGATTAGTTTTTAAAAAAAAAGTTAGACCTAAAAGATATGTGTCACAGATCACGAGGTGGACTGACAGAGGCGGACGCACTTGCTAACACAAAATACTTTAATTTAACAAAAGAAACCACACGACATGAACAGGAAGCAAAACGAAAAAAACGACTTAACTGGGAAATAACAAAGACTAGACTCGGGGTAGAAAGGAAACAAAACAACATGACTTAGAAAACAAATTGACTGGAATAGGAGCGGGAAAGAGACAACACGACAGGACTCGGAACATAGTATAAACACGACATGACTGGGCAACAATACAATACGAAGTTAAATGAACGACAAACAGGACGTGAGACAAGAGGGCTTAAATGCTGACGCAAACGAGACACACCTGGACAGATAACGAGGAGGACGGGTTAACACATGACACGGACGAGGAGGCGGAACAAGGGCGGAGACAAGGACATAAACAAAACATAGCCATGTGCTAAAAAGAGCACATGACCGGGGATAACAGACTTGACAGGACGAAGGCATGACAGATGCCCCCCCCCCATGAATGCGCAACTCCCGGGGCGCGTACTCCTAAACCTCCCAGGAGTTGGCACAGGAGAGGGCACGGAAAACAAGACTCAAGACTAGACAGGAACAGACACTGGAACTGGGGACACGACAGGACCGGATAAATGAGCTGGAACATGGGACATGACAGGAGACTGACAAAATGGAAAAGGAGACAGGACGGGAACAGACAAAGGAAATTGAGCTGGAAAGTTGACAGGAGTGGAAACTGGGGGCTGGACCGGGGACAGGACAGTAGACTGACAAAGTGGGGTGACAGGAGATGAAACAGGACAGGCGACTGGACAGGGTTTTTGACACTGGACGGGAACAGGGACTGGACAGGAGATGGGACAGGTGACTGAACGCGGGATGGATACGGTGACTTGACATGTTTGGGGACAGAGGACTGGACATGATTAACAGGGGACTGGACATGTTTGGGGACAGAAGACCGGACATTGGCAGGTGACAGGACAGGGGACTGGAATGGAGACAAAACTGGTGACTGATCATTGAGTGGATACGGGGACTGGACAGGACTTGGTAGGGGAACAGGGACCAGGACGTTCAGGGAGACAGACACGAATACAGTAACAGGGACTGGGACAGAGACAATGGCAGACAAGGGCACACGGACAAGGACAGAGACAGGAATCAGGACAGGGACAGACAGGGGAACCAATATAACTTGGGGGTGCCCAGGACTGGCTAATGTATGTGGAAATGTCGGAGGAACCAGCCTGGGCACAGTTCTGGGGATCGGCCCCGAGGTCCTTGGAGCCGTCCCACGGACACGACCAAGAGTGGCCGTAGCCACAGTCACAGGGGCAGAAACGGCCGTAGCCACAGTCATGGGTACAGGAGGCCCTGCAGCGACGTCCACGGAGGCAGGGGAACCTGCAGCGACATCCACGGAGGCAGGGGAACCTGCAGCGACGTCCACGGAGGCAGGGGAACCTGCAGCGGCATCCACGGAGGCAGGGGGACCTGCGACGACATCCACGGAGACAGGAGAAACTGCGACGACATCCACGGAGGCAGAGGAATCTGCGACGTTGTCCACGAAGACAGGCGCGACTGGAGGCGCCGCGTTCACAAGGACAGAAGCGGCTGGAGGCGCCGCGTTCATGATGACAGGAGCGGCTGACTGCTCCATGTTCACGAGGAGAGGAGCGGCTGACTGCGCCGCTTTCGTGGAGGCCTCCAGACTTGCCAAGATTTCAAGCATCTCTTGGAGGTCAGGAGGGAGTGCAGAGAGGTGCTTGGAAACTGGGGCCCTTGCGACGCCGTCCACGGAGACAGGAGAGGCGGGCGTCACGCTCACGGAAACTGGAGAGGCGGATGCCGCGCTCACGGAAACTGGAGAGGCGGGCGCCGCGCTCACGGAGACTGGAGAGGCGGGCGCCGCGCTCACGGAGACTGGAGAGGCGGGCGCCGTGCTCACGGAGACTGGAGTTTGTGCTGCTCGTCGGGCTCGCGTTGGAGCTGTAGAGGGTTTAGGGGTTTTGACGGGCACACTCATGAGGGATGTCATCGACCATGGATCCCCCAGAGATGTGCCCCTGTTAGCCTCCTCTTTCTTGTCCTGAGGATGGAGGCTAACAGCCCCAACCCTCAACCCCCCCAAAAAAATTTCCCCGGACCTGAGGGGGTAATCCGACATCGACGGGGTAACTCCAGCAAGTTGCTTTCGCCGACTCTTCTTTCCTCGATTTCTCCCGTAGGAGCAGTCCGTCGATTCAGGAGTCGACTCAACAGAAGTCCTTGACTCGATTAGTGCCTGGATAATATTAGCCTGGACTTCTTTTAGCTTCTCGCTGGAATAAACCATCGATTCTCGACTCGAGTCCTTTGTTTGAAAAGGAACCGCGCCGGGCATGAGCTGGAGCCGTGGACTCCATTCTGAGGTCGCTCTTAAAGCCTCCTCCACAGGTTTTTTAGGGCTTGTTCGAAATGGAGTCCGGCGAATAGCACCCCTCCGAACAAAGTGGTCTGAGCTAGCTGCGTCCAGATAACGGTCGTTCATTCTGTCACGGATCACGAGGCGGACAACGACAAACAGGACATGAGACACACCTGGACAGATAACGAGGAGGACGGGTTAACACATGACACGGACGAGGAGGCGGAACAAGGGCGGAGACAAGGACATAAACAAAACATAGCCATGTGCTAAAAAGAGCACATGACCGGGGACAACAGACTTGACAGGATGAAGGCGTGACAATATGAGAACTAAAGAGAATGAAACTTTAGAGAATTTTACTTTTCCAGTGTTGAAAGTTACTGAGGGGGTAAATGGATCACATCTAACTATACTAGTGCCTCTGACAACGCCATCACCTTTGTAGACTGTGATTAAAGTTAAATTAGGTAAAACAGTTCATCTTCCCTGTACATGTGGAAGATTTAATACAGGTAGTAGTAGTCCTCCTAAGTGGAAAAATAGTCAATGTCAGGATGTGGTGTTAGCAGGACCTGAAGTTCATCATGTGCCTCGTGACCAGAGAAAGTATCTTTTGTTTAATGCCTTTAGGAGGTTCAAAGTTAGAGATGAGTGTTCAATTCTTTTGCGTAATGTTACATGGGAACGATCAAGGGGAATACACGTGTACTTATTTGGAGCCAGAGCTTAAATTTGTGCCATTTCAAAATGTGTGGAGAGAAGGGTACATAACCCGTACAGTGATAGTCATGATAAAGGACCTGAGCCCTACTGAAGCTTTTACATCTACAAACTGGATTCCAAAAAAGTTGGGACACTAAACAAATTGTGAATAAAAACTGAATGCAATGATGTGTAGATGGCAAATGTCAATATTTTATTTGTAATAGAATGTAGATGACAGATCAAAAGTTTAATCTGAGTAAATGTAACATTTTAAAGGAAAAATATGTTGATTCAAAATTTCACAGTGTCAACAAATCCCCAAAAAGGTTGGGACAAGTAGCAATAAGTGGCTGGAAAAAGGAAATTGAGCATATAACGAACAGCTGGAAGACCAATTAACACTAATTAGGTCAATTGACAACAAAATTGGGTATAAAAAGAGCTTCTCAGAGTGTCAGTGTCTCTCTGAAGCCAAGATGGTAAGAGGATCACCGATTCCACCACTGTTGCGCAGAAAGATACCAGAATGGTGTTACCCAGCGTAAAATAGCAAAGACTTTTAAGTTTTCATCATCAACCGTGCATAACATCATCAAAAAATTCAGAGAATCTGGAACAATTGCTGTGCTTAAGCGCCAAGGCCGTAAAACTCTACTGGATGCTTGTGATCTTAAACGTCGCTGCACCTCAAACAGGAATGCCACTGTCAAGGAAATAACAGAATGGGCTGTTATTTGAAATTAATTCCATTTGGACAATCAAAATGGGTGGGATCATTTTTGTTTATATGAATTTATGTAGAACCAAGGTAGCCACATACTATGTGTATGTAAAGTATGATTCAGAATCCTGGGATATTCACTCACCAGAGATGGTCAAGTCTTTGTCTTGTCAAGTGTCATAAATTCTATGTGATGCCACTACCAAAGTACAGGAAACAGCCAATCAGGAGCAATAAATGCTCCAATTCTCCCTCACTGAGGACGAATCAGGTATTCAGGGCGGGTTTTCTAAACTCTGGTAAAAGCCAGTGACAGACCACACTTGGCAGAGCTCACTCATTTGATAACACTCCTCTGAGAAACACTCTTCGAGAATTTTGGAGTGGAAGACATTTTTCTGAAGAACGTCTCTCTCCTGCTTCCAGCAGACAATGCTTCTCAGATAGGGTAGTCAGAGAGCTCTCTTAAGCTCTCTCATGGCTCTCTTCAACAGTCTTGGGCCCCTCGTGATCCAGAGGGAACCAATGTTTCTATATTAATGTTGTCCAGATAGAAACTATAGATTAAGAAAAGCTATAGTTTAACCCTAACGAAATTTCAATGCCACACCCAGAGCATGAAGACAACCTTAGACCTATGACCCTAAAAGGGACACAATGCCTCCGGACCAATAACGACGAAAGAAGGCCGCACGCACCCTCAGAATGACCTTCTGAGATGAGGAGAGACCTGCATGGACGTGTCTCTTTCTCACAAGGCGGCAGATCAGCGACGACGAAGAATCCCCACAGAGAACTTCAGAACCGACGGCTGCATCTGAAAGCCTCAGGAGAAAAGGAATGCCCACAGCTGCAACCTACAAGGCCCGTGTCTGCAATCCTCCAGGAAGTCGTGCTGGAAGGCACCGTCAGCGACATGCTCCCTGCCCATCTCCAGATACGTATGGTCACATGGTCTCACGTCTCTCATGGCTCATGGGTTGGTACTGAAAGGTACTGCTAGGATAAACAATAGCCTTTCTTAGAACTTAGGGTAATAATTATCAAACAGAATTTCCCTCATATATTAATCTCCCTGTTCCCTCATGTATCACTGTAATCCATTTCAATATATGAATGTATAATCAATATTCATTGTTCTATTTTACAATTAATAAACCAGTTGTGTGATAAAACCAATCCTTGGTTATTTGATTGTGTGTGCACCTTTCTTGTATGGAATTATAACTTCTAGTTCAGATTCCATTTCAGTGTCAAGAACCAACGGCGGATCAATGAGCATAATTCATTAATAATAGTTAATTCTAGCTAATTCTGCTGTATCATATGTGAAGATGGCCTTCTTGTCTAAGCTGAAGTTAAGACAGGTAAAGAAACTACATATTAGTTAATGCCTCCCAAACATGGAGC
This sequence comes from Hoplias malabaricus, assembly GCF_029633855.1. NCBI lineage: Eukaryota > Metazoa > Chordata > Actinopteri > Characiformes > Erythrinidae > Hoplias > Hoplias malabaricus. Next base: position 20,689,859 of record NC_089815.1, on the reverse strand, counting down.
TTAGCAAAATGAATTAAATAATTAATTATTAATAAAATAATAATCAATTATCATTGACTCCGCTATGTAGTGCTTATGCCACCGCAACGTGTGCATACTATTTCCACTACAGAAAAGAAGCAAAATGGAAAGCATATAGATTTGATTCTTCAGTGCTACAAATCACAGACCCATGGGCAGCTAGACATATATGGTTTCAGCAAATAACTCGTTCCATAAGAATGAGTAAGAAGTTGACTGGTCTATGTGTGGTGAAAGTTACAGTACCAGAACCACTGCATGCTATGTGTCAATCTTATGCTTTATCATGGTTATTATATCAGCAAAACTCTGCAGAAGATAGAATAATTACTTTATCAGTGCATTTGCTAAGACCTAGATTAAATTGTACTTGGTTGATGAAGCTGCCATATGTGAATTTCCTTGATCAGCATGAAAATATACTGACAGCATTGCCTGATGCAATGGAAGTAAAATTTGTGGGGACTAAAGACTACTTCTGTTCCAATAATACTCAAAATGGACCGGGATGTTTATCTGATTGTGCTCGTTATATGATGAATTGTAAAGAACCTAAACCTAAGAATGCTTTGTTTAAAGTGAATTTTCATACACCAGATAGCAAACAGCATAGAACATTAATGGTGCAGTATGACATTTTGCCTATAAATGTGACTATAGGAAATTTTAAGGATTTTTGGTGGGTTTGTGGAAATAAAGCATACATATTTCTACCATATGGGTGGACAGGCTGTTGTTATATGGCAACATTAAAGCTTCCTTATGATGTTTATACTCTCCAAAAATGTGAAGCAACTGATGAAGGGAATTCTGAAGGTATTTCTGGGAGAAGAAAGAAAAGGGAAATTGCTCAGTTTCATATTTTGGAAGCCTACCATTGGAGAATCAGTATAGGAGAAAAATGGGGTATAGGATTACTTCCATGGTATGGTGTGGGATTTTTAGCAGATCATATAGATAATATAACATACACTTTACAAGGATTTGCTAATGAGAAAATAAGAGGGTTTCAGTATTCCTCAAATACACAAAAAATTCATAGATTAACATTGTTAAAACATGACATGACTCTGGATTGCATTTTAGCTAAGCAAGGAGGTTTATGTGTGGCTTTGAATCTAACAGGGGATGCCTGTTACATCTTGATTCTGGATAAATCTGATAAGATGACAAAGTGTTATAGAAGCATTGAAGCATATAAGGGAGGCGTTTGGTCCATTGAAAGGAGCTGGATGGTCTGTGAATGCTTGGTTATTGCAGAAATTAGGACCACTTGGAGCAATGTTGGCTCAAGTTTTTGGAGCATCTCTTTTAGCATTGTGTATAATGTTTTGTTTTTGTACACTGTTGTTAACCTGTGCAAAGGCTATGTTGAAATGGGTTGGAGTTGTAATGCCTGGAGATCAAGTGCAGATGCCATTATTAAGTAGGACTGAGGAGGAAATTTTGGAAAACAACCTGGTGAAGAGATATCCATTTTGAATATCCACTATTCGACTTTACTATGCAATTATGACATTATTTTATTATTTTGTTAGGTTTATTATTTAGTAATAAATTATAATGACTGTAGGATGAAGTATAAACTGTAGCTTATAACACGTACTAATGTATTACTATTATTAATTTGTATTTGATGTTTATTTGCATCTGTCATTTTAGCAAAAGATACTGGCTGTTGTTTCTTTCTTCCAGAATAAAAATTGGGGAAGAACACTGTAAGGGTGGATGGTGGTTCAAGATTCCTAAAGTGTTACAGGGATCCAAAAACTCAAAAGAGGACAATAAAAGAGAAGGACTTTGAAACAGAATAGTGAAAACTTGCTGAAATTCAATATGTCATCAACATCACATCAGAAGACAAAAATGCTGGAGAGCTGTAGTGTGATACAATATTATGTCATATGTTTCTATTGAATTGTCTATTATTTCTAATCTTTGATATTGATAAACCATTATACGAGTGATATTAAAAATTGTAACACCTGTTTATTATGACAACTTATAGACTGATGAAATGAAATCTGTGTAAGTGTATTGAAATCTCAGATGTTTTTTCTCGATGTTAGGGCCAAGGGGTGTTTCAGGTAGGGACAGCTCCGATGGGTCGACCAGCCTGAATTTGGACATTGGTTTGATTTTATTTTCTGAGATTTCTGTACACATTTACATGAGTCAAGTCCCTACACATATAGAGTAAATTTAATTGGACTGCAGTACAGTGTCATAATGCAAGCAATGCTAAAGTTGCATGTAAGGATGTATCATTTATTTGTTATGACATTAACATGTATGGATTGCTTAATTTTACGAGACTTTAACAGTCTCGTAAGGGGGGGGGATTATGATGTTTATTTAAAAATAAGGCTTTAAGTGCTGAATTAAGAGATGTTCACTGTTCTATATATTTAGACGTATGCTCTGTGTCTGTGCTCCAAAGAGAGAAATGTTTAGGATAAGCTGTCAGTGAGGATAGGAGACTATAAATTTTACCCCTCCCATAGACCCTTAAACATGCAAATGTAGACCACCCTTTACGTTCACCATATTTGGAAAGGAGAAAGAACCATATAGATCGGGGTCCTAGCAAAGAGAGAGAGAGAGTGAAAATAGAGAAGGAAGAGAGAAAATGGAGAGATAGAGAGAGAATGGGACAGAGACGAGTGCGCACTGAATCGAAAAACTCTCTCACGGTATACTTAAGAACCCGTAAGATATTGTTTCCGTAAATAAAGATGTATTTACACCTTTAACCATGTCTTCAGAGATTCTTTTCCATCACCTGTCTTCACAATACAGCAAATAAACAGGAGAATAAGAACAGCGTGGTTAGTTTAAAATGGTAATGTTGAATATAATTGTTTAATACGTAATTTTTTTAGCAGTAAAGGCCTTTCTACTTTTATGATTGTGTTAAAATTTGTATTTGTTTTTTTTTCTTATATTTATGTTAGGATTTTATATGATGACTTTTAATGTTTTCTGTTTCTCTCTTTGTGCAGAGGGCTGAGTCACATTTTGGTACGTTTGGATTATTGATTTGATTGTGTAACTGAGCTTAATATTAATATAATTGTGGTTTGTAAATGTTTTAAAGTAGTCCCTTAAGTTTTATGGCTGTATATTTTATTCACATATTAATTATTAGAAACATTGTGTGTGGAGTGTAAAGCCCTTCTAGCAGTGAAAGATATAATTGGCATTTTTTGTGGATGATATCTGACTATACTCTAAGTCAATAAAAACCTGTAATTTTACTCTTGATTTTGGTGGAGTTGTTCTTTAATGGCCATATGCTGAAACCGGTTGTATTAAAAGAATGTAAGGTTAAGAGTTGACTGAGTATGGATGAAGTACTGTCACTGACCATCATCGAGAACTTGATATTTCATTATAAATAAACCACTTGTTTTGCATTAAAACCATCTGTCCCCTCATACTGAATATTGTAATGATAGGTTTATGAAATAAACAGAATGTAAAAGATTCCCCACAAAGGGATTGTTTCATAATTAAATCAAAGATGGAACCCATGAATGGAGCCACCCCATCAGGAGAACATTTATATTAATAAATACCTGTGTAATTAATGTATTTTTCCTACACTGTTAAATATGATTGTTCTACAAGGGTTCTTTATTAAAGGAGATTGTTCTTTGCATCATGAAAGCGTTCGTCATATGGATAGAGAATGGGTTATAGATGGTTCTGTATAGCATCATTTAGAGAAGGGTTCTATAAGGCACCAAAAACAGTTACTGCCCAATTTGTGTGCAGTAGTAGGAAATAATAAATTTTTTTTTGTCATATTTCATGTGAAGTCAGCCGTTGGTTCTTTTTGACACAGTGTCTGTGAAAGTAAACCACACAGGAAATGTAGAGGAAATTATCTATTTTTAAGGAGGAGCCATTAGTATTTAATATCCTCTCCCTCACTGTGGAGAACATAAAGCATAGAGTCATGGCTCTGGTTCATCTGCTCCTACTGCTGGCTGTACTGCTGCCCCTTGGTCACTCAAGTAAGTGTCACACACACATAATCACACACACAGCCTGTGTTGTCCAGTAGCTCAGTGGAAAATTGTCAGCTTTCAGTTCCAAGGGTTGAGGGTCTAAATCTTTGGTGGTGATGATTGTTTTCTCCAAAACAGCTTTGAACCCTATACTATTTATAGTGCTCTGGTAGGTTAATTGTGTGGCTGTGTAACCCCCCAATGCTACACCAATAAGGGTCCTCTGCCAAGACTCCAGCACTACGTTGGCTCACATTTGCAACAGGATTAAACTGTAACTTGCTCTGGATAAGAGAATCTGCCAAATGCAATCAATGTAAATGTGAACAGCTCCAGTGTTTGTGAAGACTAGGACAATGTGGAATCTGTATTATGTAATTAGAACAGGGTACAACGTAAGAGTAATCAGATTAAAATGTATGATTTCTTTTTTAATTAACACATATCAGCACATAAACTTCTTAATTCTGAACATGACCTAAACCTGATAAATAAACTTGAACAGTCAGTTCTATAAACGCTTTTTGGACATTTAAAAACTCACATATATGTCAAATTATGTGCAGCAATAGCATAAAAGTTAGAAAACTGAATTTAGAGACAGCAATATTCACACTTGAAGTGCCCTGGAACAGAAGATTGAAAATTGTCAATAATTAAATTTGCAAACCGTCTAAAATGTTGATTAATTTAAGCAAAATGAAAATTATTGGCCAATATTGTAAGAGGTCTGCCTGGGGCTGGGGTGAGGCTGCCTGCTAAACCACCCCCAGTCACTAGAGGGACACAGAGCCACTCTTAATTTGGGGCAATTGGTTCCACCTGGGCTACTCCTACTTAAGGGAAGTCAACACACACCTCAGTGCTCAGTCTTGGGTTTCTCTTTTCAGAGTGCAGTGCAAATCTGGCTGGTAATTTAGTAAAGGCTCTTGAGTTTTCTCCTGGTTCACTCTATCTTCTTCTTCACCAGAGCTTTCCCTCTGGTTTTTCTCTTGGGATTCAACATTTTCTTTTCTTTACCATTTTTTAGTATAAATAAATAATTAATGATAGAACACAACTTATTTCTAATTTCTTTTGTCTCATCTTGTCCCTCCCTTTTGTTTTGGGAAGCTCTCTTGCCTTTGTTTTATTTTGCTCAATTCTGAGCTGATCAGTTTTCCCCTGACATCTTAGGTTTTCCTCTCGTGTTTCATTTTGTCTTGGTGTTCCTAACTTCCAGAGGGGTTGTTTGTGTGTCTCTGCACTTGAGGCCTATTTCTCTAGTGCTCTGTTCGTGGCTTGCCCTGTTTCAATCCACCCCTGGGTGAGCTGTCACATTACAAATATTTTGATAGATTTACTTACAACAAGAACAGGTCTAGAAGAAACTTATATAATCTAAAGAGCTTATTATTACCTGATCATAGTGGTCAACTGAACGTAATCAATAACACAGGTATAAGAAACATTGACTAGGTTCCATTGATTTCATTTACCAAGTTTGCTGCAGTGTATCTTTTAAAATGTACATTGTTTAATGGCAGTGGCTGGTGATATTAGAGCTTTGGTTCAGTGTTGTCTCTGAGAAGAGCGAAAAATATACATACCAGTAAGTACTTATAGCCAGCATGTTTTTGTACTGAAATCCTGTAATCTCTCTCTCTCTCTCTCTCCCCCCACACCTCAGTCATTTTGGGGACAGTGGCAAAGCCCCACTCCAGACTCTACATGGTTTCTGTTCAAGGAAACGGGGAGCACGCCTGTGGGGGTTTCCTCGTGTCTGATCTCTTTGTCATGACGTCTGCACACTGCTGGAAAACGTATGCACATTTTTAATGGAAGGTTTTGGGCAAACTGACCTTTTCATCTGACTGTCACTTCTGCCTAGTTTCTGTTTGTTTGCTAAACTGGGGAGTAAACAGAGTAAAGAAACCCTTTTTTCAGCAAGTTTCTGTCTTCTGGTTCCTCTAGGAGTGGACTGGATAAGGCAGAAGTGACAGCAGTGATCGGAGCTCATGATCTGAAGTCCAATGACTTTGAGCGTATAGCAGTAAAGGAGCACCACATTCATCCAGAGTTCCATTACCCTGCCCCCAGCAATGACATCATGCTTTTGAAGGTAAACTCTGCTATTTACTTTCAGCCTAGCTTTATTGTACAGGTATTGATATTAGGACATGTCTTTCAGTGTATTCTGAAGTTAACAGTAACTTCTCTGAGTATGAAAGGTATGTTGTGATGAGTGTGAGGAACTGAAGCATCAAGCCCTTAGGGTTTAAGGTTAATGGTCTATACGCACTACAACATGGGAGGATATTTCTGCTAGAAATAGATACACTAGCACTTTAGTTACATTACACTTCAACAGAATAAAGTTCTTAGGAACTCTTTCACTAATTAGAAATCATTCATTCATTATCTTTAAGCGCTTATCCAATTCAGGGGACGCGGTGGGTCCAGAGTCTACCTGGAATCATTGGGTGCAAGGCAGGAATACACCCTGGAGGGGGTGCCAGGCCTTCACAGGGCAACACATACACACACATTCACTCACACCTACGGACACTTTTTTCAGTCGCCAATCCCCCTACCAACGTGTGTTTTTGGACTGTGGGAGGAAACCGAAGCACCCAGAGGAAACCCACGCAGACATGGGAAGAACACAGCAACTCCTCACAGACAGGCACCTAGAGTGGGAAATCGAACCCACAACCTCCAGGTCCCTGGAGCTGTGTGACTTCGACAATGGACAGTGAATATAGAAATAAGGAAGAGCACATAATATTATGATATGACTCTGTATTGAGTTTACATGAGAGAAACAAATAAAACCTAAAGATTTTACCTAAAATGTGTTCTCAAACTGTTGGTGGGCATTTGGGGGGTGAGCTGAGTCTTTCCCTGTTCTGTTTTAACTCTTACACAACTGCTCACTCTTTGATTTCTATCAGAAGTTTGACCAGAGGACGATGGGTTCCACTTGAGTCTTGGTTCCTCCCAAGGTTTCTTCCTCCAGCCTCGAGGGAGTCCTTCCTTGCCACTGTTGCCTTTGACTTGCTCGCATGGGGCTTACAAATCACTTACAAAAATGTGCTACATAAATGTAACCGGTGGCTGCTTCTTATTTGCTCTGTGCTGTGTTGGTTAATAATGACCGGACCACCGACGTGTTTTGAAGTGCATCTCCATTTATTGGCTGACAAAACAGTGATTAAAATATCTCACTCCGGTTAGCGATCACTCACTCTAAGCCCCTACACAAACCAAACATGGATATTATTGTTTATTACAGATGGTTTAAAATGATTCAACTTCCCAAACTTTCACTCACCGCTCCCGCCAAATGCCACAGAGAAAAGGGTGCGGATGGGCGCGAAACTACTCCTTATAAAGGAGCTGTCCCCGGAAACCAAACGTAGGGGTACAAAAAAAAAAAAAAAACAACCAACAAAAAAGTTCCACACACCAACCGGAATTACACAGACACATCAGGTAAGTTAAATAAACAAATGTTGTGGAATTATATATAAATAAACATGAAAATAACAGATAAAGACAGACTTTAACTGAACACTATTAACAAAGAATTGGCATCGTTACATAAATACATTTTGAATGATTGACTGATGACATCACAAATGTGTGCACCTCAAAGTGACAGGGACTCAAAGCAGGATTAAAGTCATGAGGCTGTTACACCCAGTGCTGTTAGTAACCTTACTGATACTTAAAGAATACAACCCCAGAACATCATTCAACAAATGTAATATTACCCAAGGATTTTTATTCTACAGTAAGGAGACCTTATCGCTCAAGTAGGAAAATCAAACCCTTGTCTGCTGCACAGAAGGCAGCAGTATCTCCTACCATGCGCCACCATCCAGATTCTTTCACCTTAATCAAGTTCAGTTTACTACATTTCTGACAAATTTTCTTGGCTTTATTACAGCTAGGAAAGTCGACTGAAAACAGCAAGAATGCTGCCAAGATTTCCGTCTCTAAACTAACCAAAGACACTCATGGGTGTTGCAGCGTAGCTGGTTGGGGAAGAATTAAAACCAAGGGAAAGGCAAGTAACGTACTTCTGGAGACGTACATCCACGTCTACAAAAATTGTGAAACATACTGGAACTACAACAACATGCTGTGTGCAGGTGGTGTTAAAGGTGGATTTTGTCAGGTAAATTATCCTTAAGATTAAACTCATTAAACCCAAGCAGATTTCAGTTTCCTGGACCAGGCTTAATCCTAGTCCTGAAATACCCAGCATTCTGATTGGAGATTAACTACAGAAAGTACAATTTAGTCCAGGTCTAAGCCTAATCCCAGGTCAGGAGAAAAATATCAGGTTTTAGAATTTGAGCAGGAGCTTTATAAAGGTTTAGTTCAGCAGTGTGTTAACCTTGCTTATGTTTTGTTGCAGGGGGACTTTGGTGGTCCTTTGGTGTGTGATAACACTGCAGTCTGCATTGCTTCCTTCACTGAGGACAACTGTGACAAACCCACAAAACCAAATGCCTACACCAATATTGCTGCATTCATGCCCTGGATCAATAAAATAATTGAACACCAGTAATTCCACTGTAAAGAGGCCTTCATTTGGTTGTAGTGGTGTTTCAGTTCACTGAAGGAAGAGCCTATGTTGTGAAACCTATGCCATTGTAAAAGAATGTAAGGTTAAATGTTGACTGAATATGGATGAAGCACTGTCATTAGAACATCACCTAGAACTTGTTATTTCACTATAAATAGTGTTAAATAGTGTTAGTTTCACAAGAAACCATTTCTTGCCTTAAAAACTGTTATGAGTTTAATCACCACTTGTTCGGATGTCACCTGTCCTCTCACGTTGTATACTGTAATTATAGGTTTATAAAATATACAGAATGTAAAAGATTCTCCAGAGAAGTTGCTATTAGCACTCGAGTGGAGTTTTTGTGCATAATTATATCAAAGATTAAACCCATGAATGCAGCTACACCATCAGGAGTGCATTTATATAAATGAATGCCTGCATATTTCATGTGTTATACTTAGACAATATTATTGTCTTTAACAATGCCCAGGATGAAGCCTAAAATATTATCATAATTATTATATATATATAATGGGAATTCAAAAAGGAAATATATATGTATGTCACACAGCTCCAGGGGCCTGGAGGTTGTGGGTTCGATTCCTGCTCCGGGTGACTGTCTGTGAGGAGTTGGTGTGTTCTCCCCGTGTCCGCGTGGGTTTCCTCCGGGTGCTCCAGTTTCCTCCCACAGTCCAAAAACACACGTTGCAGGTGGATTGGCGACTCGAAAGTGTCCTTAGGTGTGAGTGTGTGAGTGAATGTGTGTGTGTCTGTGTTGCCCTGTGAAGGACTGGCGTCCCTTCCAGGGTGTATTCCCGCCTTGATTCCAGGTAGGCTCTGGACCCCCCGCGACCCTAAATTGGATAAGCGGTTACAGATAATGGATGGATGGATGGAATATATATGTATGTAATAAACAAATTACTGTAACCAGAATATATATGAATGTTAATATGCTACAGCCCCTTCTAGGGTGTGCTTCCACCTCGTGCCCAGTAATTCCGGGTAGGCTCCGGACCCACCATGACCCTCAACTGGATAAGCGGTTTCATATACAACTAGCCCATTGATCAGAATCAGGGTGCAAATTATACAATGACAATTATGGGGGTAAACTTTTTCTTCACGTCATAATGGGAAACCAGTACAGCGCAGGTGTGTGCTTCAGTAAACTGAAGTCTTACAATCCTTACAGAATCTTGCTTGTTTACTATAATGTCTGCAGTACATGAATGATAAATCCATTACACCAGCCAATGTGTCACATACCACACAACAAAGTTTAGTGGTCACCAACAATATATTACAGAGCAAAATCACATAGTGGTAATGGTTACTACCATACACAATTTAGGCCTGTAGATGAACATTAACAGAACATTAATAGCTGTCACTATTAATGTTCTGCCTGGGTCGCCTCCTTCACTGGATCCAGAGGGGCCTGGGTCGCCTCCTTCACTGGATCCAGAGAGGCCTGGGTCACCTCCTTCGCTGGAACAGGAGCGGCGGGGTTTGCTGCCAGCACAGGAATAGAAGCGGCAGGGATCGTCATCACCGACACAGGAACAGAAGCAGTGGGGGATGCCGCTGGCACAGGAACAGTGGGCCCTACGGAGACGCCCTCAGAGGCAGGGGGCCCCTGCAGGGATGCCTTTGGAAGCAGGGGACCCTGCGGAGATGCCCTCTTGATTAGCCTGAGGCTCTGGATCGTCTGGAGCAGCCGGGGGCTTTGGAGCACCCTGGGGCTCTGGATCCTCTGGAGTGGCTGGGAGCTCTGGATCCTCTGGCTTAGTACCTGGAAGCTCCTCATCAAACAGATTCACTAATATCATTAGCTTAAAATTAAAGTCTGTGAGGTCTCCACTGATGCTGGTTCAAAGCTCAGGCAATGTCTGCTTTATGGACCCTACCAGTTCAGTTAATTTTGCCCTTAGAGATCAGGCATATGCCTGCATTAAAGAAATGTCTAAAGTTCCGAAACTCACGGCTGGCTTTGCTGGAGCGGGACTGTAGACAGGAGCCGGACTCTTGGACGACTTTTTTTTGGTCTTTTCTGAACTCTGGAACAGTCCACTAGAGAGTCCCTGCACTGATCCCCAGCAGTAGTCAGTTCCATCAGTCCCACAGACAATCCTATATCTCCTGCTACCTCCTTGATTTGGTGGGTCATTATGTTACATTGCTGGTGTAGGGGAGTGTTAGTGTGGTCAACAATATAGAAACAGGAACAGAGCTAATTGCAGGAGACTTTAATAATAACAAAAGAAAATTAGACAGAGGGGCTAAACACAGAGGGTACTAAACACACTGGACAAAAAATGTGTGTGTGTTCATAGCACTTAATCACTAGTGTGTGTGTGTGATCATTGCCATGGATAGGTCAAATAATTTTGCAGTACTGTGCAATAGCAATAAAAACATGTTTTACATGTTCATTTTGAAATGATTCTTTAATGAAAATTGTCAACACTTTGATTTGCAAAGGGTACAATATATTGATTCTTTCAAGCAAAATGAGCCAAATTTTCTAGTGCATAAGACACCTGACTGAAATGGGCTAAAGACTGAAATGGGCAGGAGGTCAGTGACTTGGATAGATGAATGCAAAAAATAGAGACAGGGATCGGGTGGAGGTAGGAGCGTGTTTGCAGGGTATATATTGGGTTGGGTGTTGTCCTACTCCCAAAATCATGCTGTTACATAACTTGAATTATTGGCCAATATTTTGATAGATTAACTTACAACAAGTATATGTCTAGAAGAAAAGTAATTCATCTTAAGATCTCCAGTTTCCTCCCACAGTCCAAAAACACATGCTGGTAGGTGGATTGGCAACAAAAATTGTCAAAAGTGTCCGTAGGTGTGAGTGAATGTGTGTGTGTGTCTGTGCTGACCTGTGAAGGACTGGTGCCCCCTCCAGGGTGTATTCCCACCTTGCGCCCAATGATTCCAGGTAGGCTCTGGACGCACCGCGACTCTGAAATGGATAAGCGGTTACAGATGTTGTAAACTTGTCTTCTGGTGGTTTCCAGAAGTGAAGAGAGGAGACCAGTCTGGATATAATGCTGTTTATTGAGCGCTCTGGTTGATCCTCAGACTGATCTCAGAATGATCTGGTCACAGGCTGAATCTCAGACTGAACTAATGGTTTGTAAGAGGCACACATCTTTATACCCATTTTACAACTTCACACATGGATTGATCCTTACCTAAAACAGGATCTGGAAGCACCAGGAACTGCCGTAACACATCACTGTTGTGAACAAGCCATAAACAACCTAGGCCATATACATCATCTGAGTTCCTGGTGTACTGTCGTAAAGTTAACAGCTGTTCTTATCAAAGGTGTTTAAAACAGGGAATGTGTGATCTCTAAAACAGTCCAAAATGTTATAGGATAAATGGTACTATTCAGATCCAAAGGAAAAAAACAATACAACATTCCTCCCTCTTGTATGTAAAAGAAACGTACACACAAATTAAAGAAAAATAAAACAAAACAAAACAAAAAACCTTTCATATTCCTAAGTGGAATAGGCCTTATTTCTTTCCTAATGTATCTTACATTAGATATAATTGTTAGTGTAGCGTAGTGTAGTGTAGTTGAAAGACATTTTCACTGGTCACACCTGAGATGTGAACAGCAGCACATGTAGTCCATAGAGTCAGTAGAAGAAACAACAATTCCATTTTCATTCCTGTCATCTTCCTTGATGATTATCAGGAATGGTGAGATGAACACATCCATGCAGAAATCTTCAAGGGAGTTTCATTTCATCCACTGTTGTTCTTGACTTTACCTAGAAGGTACAAATACAAAAAAAAACAAAAAAACAAGAAGACTTGGCAGTATCATGTTAACAAAAAAATAAAAATCAAAAACAAAAACTAAAAGACTTGGCAGTATCATGTTGGCTATATATAAACTTTTAACATTTTGAGGAGCATCACTTCACTATTGTATCAAGTATTACCACGTCTTACCCTACCTAACACTGGGCTCCTAAGATACTGGCTGGAAGTGTGGAACGCTAATCGTAGGGTGAAAAGATGATGTCTTCACTTTGGGTGTGGCCCCTGTAGCCTACATGCATACAGTTCTTCCCAAAGCTCTCCCAACCAGTTCAGCCATCTGTCCCTAGATAGATGGTAACACTACTTTGCAATGTGACACGTGTGTCCAAGCTTTCTTCCCTTGACACAATACTGCTGCATCTGTTACTAATAGCACTTGGAATGGGCCTTTCCATTTTGCTTCAAGTGGACCAGCTGTGTGATTTTTAATCATCACAAATTGTCCTGGAACAATTGGATGTCCCCCCCTGGAAGGCTCAGTCCAAGCATCTTTGACACGTTGTTGAGCAGAATGTACAGAATTGGTGAGCTGCTTACAGTACATTAATAAGGCATCTGATGTAAGATGCACATCTGCCTGTCTAAGGTCAATGCTTCCTGGTAGAGAACTGGCATGTCCTGTAATAATTTCATATGGACTCAAACCAATTTTGCATGTAGGTGAGGCTCTGATGCTACACAATACAGCAGGTAGCGCATCCAACCAAGAAACCACTTTGGTGTAGCTTTGACAAATGCTGCTTTATATTTTGGTTCCTTCCATTTAACCTGCAACATTTTCATCACTTCCTGCACTACTTTTCCTGTAAAGTGTGTTCCCTGGTCAGACTCTATGATGTCAGGCAAACCCCAACGTGGAATATAATCTTGGACCAGAACCTTGGCTTTGTGCAATGCAGTTCCCTTTTTTGTTGGATAAGCTTCTATCCAGCGTGAAAATTTATCAACCACAATCAACACATTTTGCTTTCCCTGACAGGGAGGTAGTGTGATGTAATCAACTTGCAGATGTGTGAATGGTCTTGGGGGTGCCATTGTGTGCACAGCATGTGTGGAGACACCCGCCACTGTATTGTTTGACTGACACAATATACACCGCTTCACTACATCAGATGCATGGGAGCGGAATTTGGGATTCCACCATACTGAGGAGAACCGGTGAACCATGCTGTGAACACCCACATGTCCTAAACTATGAATTTGCTGAGCCAAGTATGGCAAAAGTGCCTCAGATGCTACATACTTCACTCCCTTTGTCCAAAACCCACTGGAATCAAGACATGCACCTTTATCCATCCAAGACCACACTTCAATAGCAGGAGCATTAGAGTACATTTGCATTAGTGATGAACGTACAGTGTCACTGCTGGTAATTTCCCTGCAGCCTTTGCTGCTGCATCAGCCATGGCATTACCTCATGCTTCATCTGTGTCAGAGGAATTATGAGCTTTTACTTTAACAACTGCAAGTTCTGCTGGAAGCTCACTAGCTGACATGAGATCAGAAACCAAAGATGCATATTTTATAGGGGTACCAGAAGCTGTCAGAAAACCACGACGACGCCAAATATGGCCAAAATCATGAATGACACCAAATGCGTACCTGGAATCAGTATAAATTGTTGCAGTTAGACCTGAAGCTAGCATACAAGCATTAGCTAAGGCCACCAATTCAGCAGCTTGGGCAGACAAATGATCAGGAAGACGACCCTGAGCTATTACTGCATGTGGCGAGCAGACAGCCCATCCAACATGTTTACAGCCATTCAGAATTTGTGCTGAACCATCAGTAAACAAAATCAAATCAGGATTTTCCAATGGAATTTCAGAAATATCCATATGTGGACTGTGTGACAAAACAACACAGTCATGATCATCTTCACCCTCATTACAAGTATCAGACAATGCAGTCATAATTAATGACGAGGGATTAGTCATCTGTGCCCTTTGCAGGCAAATGTTAGGAGCTGTGAGTGCAGAGAGCCAGTTACCCCATCTCTGAGTAGTAACTGTAATTACACGAGCCGAAGACAATAGAGATTTGACAGCATGTGGACAACGCACTGTGAGTGACTGTGATAAGACCACTGGAGTATACATAGTAATGGCTAAATATGTTGCTTGCATGGCACGCAAACATGGACCCAGCCCAGTTGCATTTATATTCTATTTAGCTGAACAGCACTTTACAGGCTGTAACTGACCACCATGATCTTGCATGAGGCATGCTGTCATAAAACCATAATTTTCATGAACATACAATGTGAAGGGCAGAGCGGGTTGAACAAAACCTAATGCTGGGGCAGATGTCAGAGCATCCTTAAGCTCTTTAATTGCTATTTCAGCCGTGTTGGAAACCTGAACACTATCTGTTTCTTTGGGGCTTCCCTTCAAAATATCATATAATGGCTGAGCAATTTGAGCATAATTTTCAATCCATGGACGACAATAATTGCACAAGCCCAAGAATGACCTAAGCCCTTTGATGGTGGTTGGTACTGGGAGTGCACACTGCAGAAGCACGGTCAGGAAGAATGGACCTTTGTCCAGCAGTTACTAACTGTAACCATTGCAGTGGGCAGTAAAGTATCTTGTGCTCCTGTGTCAATCAAAAAATCACATTCATTTTCATTCACAGTGGTTCTCACATACAGTCTGTTATCGTTGTTTTGGAGAATTGGCTCCAAATACGCTCTCACAGCTGACATCTCTAATTTAAATGCTCTGACTCTTTTGAAAGAGCAGAAATCCAAGTGGGGGCAGCCAGCTGAGTAGACTGTGTATGAGTTTTAACAGATAACCTGCCACCTCTGGGGTAAGAGGACTGTCTGATTGAGACTGTGATTTCTCTGGACTGGACTTGTATTTATATTTTTGCCATTTCCTTTTTTTACTCGTTTCAAATGTCCCTTTTTCCCACAAAAGTGACACACATTGTTATGTTTATTCTGGAGGACCTGACTACTTGTCAGCTGGGGATCAGTTTGCAAAACAGAGGCAACATGTAGTTTAACCTGCGCATCTCTCTCGAATGCTGTTAAACACTCAGACAACTCGGTCAGTGTACTAGTGCGCCAGTTGTGCTTCAACAGTGGCAAAACCTTCCTCATTTCCTGAGATAAGCCATCAGCCCGCTGGGCCACTGACACCTGAGAATTCAGAACGTCTGCTATTGATACAAACTCTGAACTTCCCCCATGGAGCAAAAACACCTCAGCAAACCTCTGTGTGTACGGACTCACAGGCTCATTTTTCCCCTGATGACATTCCACAACTTTTTGCCAGCAAGCAGTAGACCCTAAACTGTTTTTAAGTACTGTAAGCAACCCCATATTACAGTCCTGCACTGCTTTTCTAGATTTCAACTTATCTATCTGTGTCTCATAACATTCCTCCATGACTTCAATCTCAACTGGCAGGAGTATTTGCGAGCACACAGATATGATGTCTAATGGATGGAGAGAATACAGTTTGATTTTACGTGTCATTTGTTTTAAGAAAGGACCAATGCCCATTTCCTTAGGGTGCTTAAACTCTTTAGACAGGCGATTTATCTGTTCTGGATTTAGTGGGTTGTGTTTAACTGAAATTTTATCCTCCCCCTCTCTAGATTTTACTTGTTTTACTACAACTGGAGCAGCTGTCATGCCCTCGTCTCGTCATGTCTGTTTTCCCCGGTCATGTGCTCTTTCTCAGCACATGGCTATGTTTGTTTATGTTCTAGTCTCCGCCTTTGTTCCGCCTCCTTGTCTGTCATCTGTTACCCTGCCCCCTTGTTATCAGTCTCAGGTGTGTCTCATCAGTGTCTTGTATTTAAGTCCCCTTCCGGCACTTCCTGTTTGTTGGTCATTTGTTCTCTTGTACTTTGTCATGTCAGTCGTGTACTCAAGTCTGTCTGTCTCTGTCCGTTATTAGTTTCCACGTTGTCGTTGTATTTCCTCTGTCGTTTAGTTCTTTAGTCTCTTTCCCGTTTGCCCTGCTTGGATCCCCGTTTCTTGTCTTTTTGTTAAAAGTCTCTTTGTTTTGTTATTATTTATTATTAAAAGTTTCTGTGCTTTAGCGTGTGCGTCCGCTCCGTCAGTCCGCCCCGCGTTCGTGACAGCAGCTTCTAACATTGTTAGATCATAACTTTCTTCATCAGTGCTGTCACTAGAATCTAAGCTGGAAGACTTCTCTTCTAGACTTTGAAATTTTGTAAGAGATGGATACAGCTTCTCCACCTTTTTTTTGCAGCTAATTCCTGAAGGTCCCTTTATTCTTTTACAAGTTTATCTACTTTAACTTGTAGTGCATTGAGAGTGCGTTGAGTGTGTTCACATGTGTTCTGTGCACTAATGGCTGCACGTTTATGATTAGCACACTCCTGTAACAGTTGTGCATGTTGTTTCTTCTGTTTATTCAGTAGTAAAGAATGCCACTGTCTGAACACCTGAACACACCCCTCAAGGTCCTTCTTTTTCACACATTTGGCTAAGACTGTAAAACACTGCTCCTGATTCCAGTCTGACTTCACTGGAATATTAAATGTCTTACATATCTTAGCCTTCCTTTTGGAGCATAATTTGTCTGACAACATTTTTGTCAGACCAGCCTCAAATGAAGCTCTGTCTACAAATGATGTTGTCATCATGATGTAGACATTTTAACACAAAACACAAATTAAAACAAACAAACACACTCTAGAGAAAATTCTGTTTTACCCTTGAGTCTATTTGACCATGAACTCTAGTGCACCCTTGTATCTTTCAACTAGGGAAAGTTTAAGCACACCTCTATGGGCACGAGAAACACTCTGCCCCATTGTGTCTTCTGTCTTAAGGAAACACACTTAAGAATATCGCAGTGTTGCAACAGACCTTAGGCAAATAATTCCTACACCTGTTGTCCTAATGAAACACAATTAGGAAAAATACCTGCATGTAGCAAAAGACCGGAAACTGGATTTGATCACATTCAAATCCCACTAAATCCTAATAAACCCAATTAGGAACGACTGTGTGCTAAGGCCAGGAAAACACCCTGCCTCACTTTTTAGACTAGTACTAAGAAGCCAAAAACAAAACAAAGACAAAACATAGATTCTCTTAATTTAACAGCTCTTTTTCTCCATAAATGGACTCATAAGGTTCTAGTGGCTCACCGCTTTCATGTAGTTTGTTCTCATCAGAGGGAGAATCACCAGCCCATCCGGATTTAGGGAGGTGATTCTGCTTCTGGGATGATCTGTAGCACAACTTCAATGTCTTCTTGGTGAGCAGTCAAAACCGTCATGAAGAGCCACCAGGAGTTTTCAGAAACCATCTGAAACCATCAGAACTGGGCAGAAACACCAACTGTTGTAAACTTGTCTTCTGGTGGTTTCAAAGTGAAGAGAGGAGACCAGTCTGGATATAATGCTGTTTATTGAGCGCTCTGGTTGATCCTCAGACTAATCTCAGAATGATCTGGTCACAGGCTGAAACTCAGACTGATCTAATGGTTTGTAAGAGGCACACATCTTTATACCCATTTTACAACTTCACACATGGATTGATCTTTACCTAAAACAGGATCTGGAAGCACCAGGAACTGTCGTAACACATCACTGTTGTGAACAAGCCATAAACAACCTAGGCCATAAACATCATCTGAGTTCCTGGTGCACTGTCGTAAGGTTAACAGCTGTTCTTATCAAAGGGGTTTAAAACAGGGAATGTGTGATCTATAAAACAGTCCAAAATGTTATAGGAGAAATGGTACAATTCAGATCCAAAGGAAAAAAAAACAATACAACACAGATAATGAATGAATGAATGAATCTTAAGAGCTTATTATTACCTGATCATAGCGGTCGACTGAACATAATCAATAACACAGATATAAGAAACATTGGCTAATTTCCATTGATTTCATTTACCAAGTTTGCTGCGTTGTATCTTTTAAAATGTACATTGTTTAATGGCAGTGGCTGGTGATATTAGAGCTTTGGTTCAGTGTTGTTTCTGAGAAGAGTGAAAAAAATATATATATACAAGTAAATACTTATAACCAGCATGTTTCTGTACTGAAATCCTGTACCTCTCTCTCTCTCTCTCTCTCTCTCTCTCTCTCTCTCTCTCTCTCAGCTAGCGTGAATGTGGGTATTGTGAACGGCACAGTGGCAAAGCCCCACTCCAGACCCTACAAGGTTTCTGTCCAAGGAAATGGGGAGCACGTCTGTGGGGGTACTGGGCAAACTGACCTTTTTTTCTGACTGACACTTCTGCATAGTTTCTGTTTATTTGCTCAATTGAAAATGCATTCAATTTAATTGTGGCCTGTGTTAAGTTTATGGCAGATTTAGTACATATATATGTAAAAATATTTGGTGTTTAACAGTACTGCATATTAAATTTTTTTGCATATTTTGAAGTCTTATTACATACTGCATTATTCATTAATTCATTCATTGTCTGTAACTCCTTAGTCAAATAAGGGTCGTGGTGGGTCCAGAGCTTACCCGGAATCACTGGGCATAAGGTGGGATCACATTCTGAAGTGGGTGCCAGTCCTTCACAGGGCACATCCTGCTTTAAACAATCATAGTTGCTCTTCTGTGTTTTCTTACAAATTACGCTAACACACGTATCATAAAAAGCATGTGCTAGTCTTCTCAGTTTGTCAGCATGGTGTGATTGTGGGAAATCTAGTAGCAATGACAGAAGTGGACAATTACTAAACTGAGGAGTAAACTGACTAAGGTTTCGTTCTCCTGCTTCCTCTAGGCCTGGACTGGATGAGGCTAACGTGACAGCAGTAATCGGAGCTCATGATCTGAAGTCCAACCACTTTGAGCGTATAACAGTAACAGAGCACCACATACATCCAGAGTTCCCTTTACCCTCCCTCAGGAATGACATCATTCTTTTGAAGGTAAACTCATTCCCAGAGAGCAAAAAATATTGGGCCCACATAGGGCCCATCCACAGTTACTCTTATGGCCCACATTTGGCCTGGAATGACAGCAGTGTCTCAGGACGAGTCTGCCTACCTTATCTCAGTCACAACCTCAGTGTATCTGAGCCAGATTTTGGCATGTGTAATGTGTGCACCTCAAAGTGACAGGGACTCAAAACAGGTTTACAGTAAGAGTCATGAGGCTGTTACACCCAGTGCTGTTAGTAACCTTACTGATGCTTAAAGAATACGACACCTGAACAACATTCAGCAAATGTAATGTTACCCAAGGATTTTTATTCCACAGTAAGGGGACCTTATCACTTGAGTGAGAAAATCAAACCCTTGTCTGCTGCACAGAAGACAGCAGTATCTCCCACCATGCTCCTCCATCCAGATTCTTTCACATTAATCAAGTTCAGTTTACTACATTTCTGACAAATTTTCTTGGCTTTATTACAGCTAGGAAAGTCGACTGAAAACAGCAAGAATGCTGCCAAGATTTCCGTCTCTAAACTAACCAAAGACAATCATGGGTGTTGCAGCGTAGCTGGTTGGGGAAGAATTAAAACCAAGGGAAAGGCAAGTAACGTACTTCTGGAGACGTACATCCACGTCTACAAAAATTGTGAAACATACTGGAACTACAACAACATGCTGTGTGCAGGTGGTGTTAAAGGTGGATTTTGTCAGGTAAATTATCCTTAAGATTAAACTCATTAAACCCAAGCAGATTTCAGTTTCCTG
The DNA here is from genome assembly GCF_029633855.1 of Hoplias malabaricus. NCBI lineage: Eukaryota > Metazoa > Chordata > Actinopteri > Characiformes > Erythrinidae > Hoplias > Hoplias malabaricus. The sequence goes on along the minus strand of NC_089815.1, from coordinate 20,669,751 downwards.
GACCAGGCTTAATCCTAGTCCTGAAATACCCAGCATTCTGATTGGAGATTAACTACAGAAAGTACAATTTAGTCCAGGTCTAAGCCCAATCCCAGGTCAGGAAAAAACATCAGTTGTTAAAATTTCAGCAGAAGCTTTATAAAAGTTTAGTTCAGCAGTGTGTTAACGTTACTTATGTTTTGTTGCAGGGGGACGCTGGTGGTCCTCTGGTGTGTGAAAGCACTGCAATCTGCATTGCTTCTTTCTATGAGAGGAACAACTGTGACAAACCCCAAAACCAAATGCCCACACCAATATTTCTGCATTCATTCCCTGGATCAAGGCCATAATAGACCAAAGTGAGTAGTAATGCGCTTGTGCAAGGCCTGAGTACATTGTGGTGGAATCCCTAATGTAAGTTTGTCCCACATTTAAAAACAGGGAATGTAGGGAGGAGCGCTATGTGCATGTGTGTGACTCCTCGGGTGAACAACTTGGAAACGATGAATGGCATTTAGCATGCTATGCTCTGCTTAAAACTAGATTGTATTGCCTCGAAGCAGAGTTTTTAAGAGGTTGGAACTATGATTAGTTGGATTTTATGTTTGACAGACCTTTGGATTTATTGATTGATTTGATGATGTAACTGAGCTTAACATAATTGTGGTTTGCAACTGTTTTAAAATAGTCACTTACATTTTATGGATGTACAGACAGACTTGACTGGCCTAGGAATACCTCGGTATACCCCCGGAGGAGCTGGAGGCGGTGGCTGGGGAGAGGGAGGTCTGGGTTTCTTTGCTCCGACTCCATAACTGATTACCCTAGCTGAGAAGCATTGCCTGCTGGTAGCAAGAGAGAGAAGTTCTTCCTACATTTTCTTTCTGTTCATATCCTGTTCTGAGAGTGCTGGAGTTTGAGTTTTTTTAACCAGTTTTTTTTTTAACCGGAATCTAGAAAACCCACCTTGAATACCTGATTGGTCCTCAGGGATTGACGATTGGAGCATCTCTTGCTCCTGATTGGCTGTTTCCTGTACCTTGGTAGTGACACCACATAAAATTTATGACACTTGAAGATGATCCCTGTTGAATGAATATCCCAGAATTCTGAATCATACTTTTGCAACTTAAGAGATTATATGTTAACACAAAGTAATATCATTCAGACAAACCATCATTTTTACATAATTTTTACATCATTCTTAGACAAATAACACACAGAATGGCTACATTGGTTCCTACATATAAAAAGGTGACTTTAAACACTTGTAAATTATTTCCACCCATTTTGATTGTCCAAATGGAATTAATTTCACACAGTTGTACCCATATACAACTTGTTCACCAGGTAAACTTAGGAATTATGGAATGTTAGTTTCTTTTGGTTTTAACAGTCTTTCAGACATGTAAGAGGACATGGCATCAAGTTGGTTCTGTGTGTCTCTCTGCATTCTGCAAAGATTCTTCTCTTGACCCTATGTGAACTTGGGTCATAAACTGTCCTTGAAGGGGCCTGTAGTGTCAGTTTTAAGATTCTCTGATACAGAACTTTAGGCACCAATTTTGAGCCAGTGCTTGCTGGAAGGGTTATCTCAAATTCCGATTTAGGCTTGTGTGGCTTAGAGATGTCTCTGAAGACCAATTGAAAGTCTGAGTATTAAAGTCAAATCCCAGAAAGTCAAACTTCTTATTAGAGATTAATACACATTCATCATATCACCCTACAATGCAAAGAATCTTTTAATCATGCAAAATTTTCTTCAAGCATTCTTGGTTCCATATAGAACCATTTTCTTTACTAAAGAGCCTTTAAAAACTTTTGTCCTTGACGATGCACAGAAATATAGTAGTATCATATTAATAATTATTATCATTATATAATTGCAAGGGATTCAAACATCAGAACATATAAATGTCAATATGCTACAGAAACACAGCATGTTGTGTAAAACACTATGCTGATAACTTTACCACTAGCTCCATTAGAACCCAGATAAAACCATCTGCTGAAATGTTTATTCTTATCTATGTTTTTGGGGTGGTTTTCAGCTTCCTGAAGATGGTGGAGGCTTCTCAAAACCACAAATTTAACACAAATTAAATACATGATCCATATTCTTCTGAGATTCAGTTAATAAACAGATATCCTGGAATTTCCCTTAATAATATGGGATACGTCAGGATTCAACGGTCCCTCAATGATGGGCAAGCTGTACTGATACCTGAAGTTATGTAATAACAATTTTGGGAGTAGGACTATTCTCAAACTCCTCCCCTCAGCCGTATATATACCCTGCAAACTCAGGTCATGTCCATGTCAGACAAACTTACTGCACTTGGCTCACAAACGAAGGGTGTAGAATTAGTATGGACAAAAGTGACTAGCACTGACTAGTTTTTCCTTTTAGGTTTGAGAACGGACAATATAGTATTGTATATTGCAATTACTATGTTTTGTTCGCACTGGCTCTTATTCTGACAAGTGTCTGAACTCAGAGGGAGTTTGTACTCTAACCTATTTGGACGCTGGAGTGGAGCTGACAGACTACACTCATCACAGTTGTAAATAATCCTTTTATCTCCAACATAGAAACACAGTTTGTAGGCATGGTTTTGAAGGTAAACTTATTTCCAGATAGCAAAGAATATTTGGTCCCAATCTGGCCCATCTGCAGTTCTCTTATGGCCCACATTTGGCTTGGAATGACAGCAGTGACTCAGGGTGAGTCTGGCTACCTGAACTCAGCCGCAGCTTCATTGTATTTGAGCTGGATGTCAACACTGAGACATGTCTAGCCCACACAACAAAACAAATGTCTGTTATCTGGGTTGCTATTTACTTTAAGCTTAGTTTTATTGTAAAGGTATTTATATTAGGACTTGTCATTCAGTGTATTCTAAAAATGATTAGTAACTTTGTGTGGGGAGGTGATGTATCAAGGCCTTAGGGTTTAAGGTGTTAAACCTATACCATTGTAAAAGAATGTACATTTAAAAGTTGACTGAGCATGGATGAAGCACTGACATTTATTCAGGGTCGCAGTGGGTCCAGAGCCTACCAGGAATCACTGGGCGAAGAATGCTACAGAAACACAGCATGTTGTGTAATAATACTATGTTGATAATTTTACAACAAGCCCCTTTGGTCACAATCCAGATATGCTAATTTTATTAATCAACTGCTGCCTCATAAAAAAACACACATATAGCTGTCAAGGCATATGTAGGATCCCAGAAAACCCATTCTATCTCCATTTAATGGAAAGATTTTATTTCCTACAACCATTTATGGAGTCCGCTCCACAGTTATTGGCACCAATGGCACCAAGACAGTGCCCTCCATGATGGAGATATAAGTTTTTGTTACTTTATAAAAAAAGATTCTATAATAATAAACTTCTTATTTCAGAAATGTGTATGCTACATATGTAGAACAATGTGTAATATGAGAAACACAGAGAAAAGGGAGTTTCATTATCATTAAGCTGCTACTGGTAATGTTTCTATGGGAAGCCATTCAGGAATTAATTATTATGTACTTATGTCATTTTAAAGTGAGGCTGAGTTTCTGGAGGGAATGTGAGGTTCTTAATCCCATCCCATACACATCCCATAGACAGGAATAATTTCCCCCTATAAGGAAAACAAATGATTTTATACTTTAAAACTTTAAAATTCCCTCCAGAAACTCAGTTTCAAATACATTTTTTGGTGCACAATTGCTTAATATGCCATGTTTCCAGAAAAAAATTAAGGTATGAAATAAACAAACTAAACGTCAATTGAGTAAAGGAAGAAAGAAAAGATTTCGTACATGTTTTTGGCTTGTTTTGTGTGTTGTGAGGGGAAACAGTTCGTTACTTTCTGTATTTAGCGCTATTCATTAGTGTTAAAATCAATGTGCACAGCTTTATGTGCACATTGAACAGTCCCTTTCGTTCACCGCGTCTCACTGAATCTGGATCTGCAAATCAGGAGCTAACTTCAGCGTCATACAAAAATTACTGTTGTAGAATGTAATCCAAATCTACCCTGAGTTTTATTATCTTTATTCATTCATTCATTCATTATCTGTAACCGCTTATCCAATTCAGGGGCACGGTGGGTCCAGAGCCTACCTGGAATCATTGGGAGCAAGGCGGGAATACACCCTGGAGGGGGCACCAGTCCTTCACAGGGCAACACAGACACATATTCACTCACACCTACGAACACTTTTGAGTTGCCAATCCACCTACCAACGTGTGTTTTTGGACTGTGGAAGGAAACTGGAGCACTCGGAGGAAACCCATGCAGACACGGGGAGAACACACCAACTCCTCACAGACAGTCACCCAGAGTGGGAATCGAACCCACAACCTCCAGGTCCCTGGAGCTGTGTGACTGCGATACTACCTGCTGCACCACCGTGCCACTATTATCTTTATTATTACCTTTATTTATTATTTATAATTGTGGGGCTCGGTCACCGGGCAACTCGGTTTGATTTGGAATATGTCAAAAGTTTGTCCAAACTGAGGTTCATTAAAACTGCGCAGCACAATCAAAACAAGCTACTCGCTGGACAGCACTAAGCAGCAAATTTCTACCATGAAGCGCAGAATCCAATATATATGCCCACAAACCGATATATACAAACCATTATATGCACACACAAACCAATGTATATACCAACAAACCAATATATACAAACCAATATATACATACATCTGCATGTTTCTAAAGCAGTATTTAATACAATGATTCATATAATACAATTTACCTTATATCTAAACACTTTAGAGCTGCAATTTATTGTAATTTTGACAACTATTCATCTGTCTTGTAGCACCATGATACATTGTGGTTTTGTTAAATATAATTCATTTTTAATAAAAAAAAAACCTTTGATGAAATCTTTAATAAAATCTTTGTACTATTTAATAAAATGCTGTACTATAGAGTTACTATGGGCTCAGCAATGCAGAAACTGCACTGTAAGTTTTGGAGGAGGGTAGGGGAAGCCCCAGGAGCAACTTACACTTTATATATATATATATATATATATATATATATATATATATAGTGTATGTATGTGTGTGTATATATATATATATATATATATATATATATATATATATATATATATATATATATATACATAATTTATTTTACTTTTTTTTTTTAATAAATATATTAGTTTAAAATGGATTTTTCTTATCTTTACCTATGGTGACTATTTATGAGGGGAGTGTATTTTTGAGAGTAAATTATGTGGATCATAAACACACTTGGAAAACTGAAATTATTAGACAGATTTATATGCTGCCCTATCAAAAATGTAGTTCTGAAAGAGTAAATTAGAAGGAACTATGATTACATATTTAAGCGAGTCCGGTTCTGATTCTAATCACATTTGGTAATCAGATTATGAGTAGTCTTAACATCACTCAACACAAGTTATCAGCTTTAAGAAGATTTATTCAGAGGGGAACTTGCAGGGCAATTTAGGTTTTCAGTTATGTAATAGCTTAAATTTTGGGAAATATTCACCAATAAATTTTATTTAAATATTTATGATTCGTACTGAAAGAGGCGGCACAGTGGCACAGCAGGCAATGTCGCTGTCACACAGCTCCAGGGACCTGAATTTGGTGTGTTCTCCCAATGTTCACATAGGTTTGCTCCGGGTGCTCCGGTTTCCTCCCACAGTCCATAAACACCTGTTGGTAGGTGGATTGGCGACTCAAAAGTGTGAATATGTGTCGCACTGTGAAGGTGTGGCACCCCCTCCAGGGTGTGTTCCTGCCTTGCGCCTAGTGAACCTGGATAGTTTCTGGACCAACTGCGACACTGAATTGGCTAAGAAGTAACAGACAATGAATGAATGAATGAATGGTTTGTACTACAGGCCTACTTCTACTTTTCACAATTTGTGTGCAGTAGTAGGAAATAATAAATATTTTATTGTCATATTTCATGTCAAGTCGGCCGTTGGTTCTTTTTGACATGGTCTCTGTGAAAGTAAACCACACAGGAAATGTAGAGAATTATCTATTTTTTTAGGAGGAACCATTAGTATTTAATATCCTCTCCCTCACTGTGGAGAACAAAGCATAGAGTCATGGCTTTGGTTCATCTGCTCCTACTGCTGGCTGTACTGCTGCCCCTCAGTCACTCAAGTAAGTGTCACACACACAATCTGTGTTGTCCAGTAACTCAGTTGAAAATTGTCAGCGTACAGCTCCAAGGTTTGAGGGTCTGTCACAGTTGAAGGAGGATGAGGAGATGGACGTACATGCAAGGAAGATTTATTTAAACAAAACCAAGGCAAACACTACAAACAGAAAACAAACAGGAGCAGGGAGACATGAAAACAAGCTAGAACTCAGTGGAACATGGCTAGAACAGGAACATAACTGAACTGGCGGTAACGTGTAAGACAGCAGACAAAGAAACACATCTACACACAAGAACCAACAAGGGAACACTGAAACAAAGGGACTATATATACACAGAGCACTGAGAAGGAACAACTGGGCACAATAACAAGAGGGCAGGACTACAAAGGAGACTCTGGCGAGAGAGCGGAGCTAAGGCAGGACTAGGGCGGAGACAGGAAGAATAAACAGAGCCATGTGCTAAATGAACACATGGCTAGGAAAACAAGCACAGGATGTGACAGATGCCCCCTCCAAAATGCGCAACTCTCGGGGCACATAAACCTAGAACCTCCAGGAGCTGGCTCAGGAGAGGAGCAAGTAAAACAAGACAAGAAACCAACTGGAGACAGGACTCAGGACAAGACAGGAGCAGGCACAGAAAATGGAGTTGGGAACATGACAGGAATGGAAACTAAGCTCTAGACAGGACAGGGGACTGACAAAGGGGAGCATCAGAAGACAGAACTTGAGACCAGACAGGAGACCGAACAGGGGAATAGACAGGAGACAAGACACGCGACTAGAATAGAGACTAGACTCAAGACAGGACAGGGGCAGAAACAGGAGGCTGAACACCATACTGAACCAAGGACTGGAAGGGAGATTGAACTGAGGACAAGAGACTAGACTGAAATGGACACTGGACAGTACTAGAAACAGGAGACAGGACTCGGGACAAGACAGAGGACAAAACCGGAGACAGGGCAGGAGTAGGCACACGTGACTGGACGGAGGACAAGATAGGGTGCTGGACATTGAATGGAACTTGAACATTGGACAGAGACTGAGAGAGAATAGGAGCAGAGACTTGTGACTTGACAGGGGACAGGACATTAGACCAGACACTGGATGGGAACAGGGAGTGGACATGATTTGAAGCAAGGGACTGAAAAGGAGACAGGACAGGTGATGGGACTGGGTGCTGGGAATGGACAGGAGACTGGACAGAGGGTTGAAATGGAGACAAGACAGGAGAAGAGACAGTTGACAAGACACTAGACTGAAACAGGGACAGGAATATTAACAGGGGACTGGAAGGGAGACAGGACAGATGACGGGACTGAGGCTGGGTACTGGGACTGGACGCAAGAAGAGACAGGGGACGGAACAATGGACTGAAACAGGGACTAGACATGACTTGGTAGGGGGACTGGGGCTAGGACACCTAAGGGGACAGACACAAACACAGTGACAGGAACAGAGACAAAGGCATACACAGGTACAGGGACTTGGATAGAGACAGGAACCAGGACAGGGACAGACACGGGAACCAAAACAGGAGGGCACCCAGGACTGGCAAAAGTCTGTGGGCAAGCCTGAGGCACCAACCTGGGCACAGTTCTGGGGATGAGCCCCAAAGTCCCGGGGCCGGCCTGCGGACACAACCTGAAGCGGCCGGGGCCACAGTCACGGCTGCAGAAGCGGCTGGGAATGGCGCCATCACAGGAGCATAAGCGGCGGGGGTCGCCGCCAGCACAGGAACAGAAGCGACGGGGGACGCCACCATGGGTGCAGAAGCAGCTGGGAATGCCGCCATCACAGGAGCAGAAGCGGCGGGGGACGCCGCCGGCACAGGAACAGAAGCGGCGGGGGACGCCGCCTTCTCTGGAGCAGGAGCGCCGTGGGACGCCACCTTCTCTGGAGCAGGAGCGCCGTGGACGCCGCCTTCTCTGGAGCAGGAGCGGCCATGGACGCCGCCTTCTCTGGAGCAGGAGCGGCCATGGACGCCGCCTTCTCTGGAGCAGGAGCGGCCATGGAAGCCGCCTTCTCTGGAGCAGGAGCGGCCATGGAAGCCGCCTTCTCGGGGACAGGAGCGGCCATGGAAGCCGCCTTCTCGGGGACAGGAGCGGCCATGGAAGCCGTCTTCTCGGGGACAGGAGCGGCCATGGAAGCCGTCTTCTCGGGGACAGGAGTGGTTGGGTTCGCCACCTTCACAGGGACAGGAGCAGCTGGAGGCGCTGCGCACACTGTAGCAGCAGCATTAAGCCGTCCTGCAGCGACATCCTCAGGGACAGGGGATCCTGTCCCCACGGAGGCAGGGGGACCTGCGATGACGTCCACGGAGGTAGGGGCTTGTGCTGCTCGCAGGGCACGTGCTGCTTGAGAGGAAGGTGCTGGAGCTGTTGAGGGTTCAAGCGGTCCAATGGGCGCATTCATGAGGAAATTGGTTTGACCAAGGATCCTCATGAATTATCCCCCTGTTAGCCTCACCTCTTCTGCCCTGAGGTTCGAGGCTAACAGCACCAACCCTCAACAGCACCCCCCCCCAAAATCCTCCCTGGACCTGAAGGGGCAGTCCTCCGGCCAGGAGAAAACTCCAGCACGCTGCTTCTGCCGACTCTGTTGTTTACGGGTTGTAGAGAACTACTTAGCCTCTACAACATACCCTGCTGGAGTGCCAGGACCCGAATTGAATGGTGTGCGCCTAATCGCACATCTAGCAAATGGATTCCTTGCTGCGTCCATATTGTGAGGTCGGTTCTTCTGTCACAGTTTAAGGAGGATGAGGAGGTGGACGTACACGCAAGGAAGATTTATTTAAACAAAACCAAGGCAAACACTACAAACGGAAAACAAACAGGAGCAGGGAGGCAAGAAAACAAACTAGACCTGAGTGGAACATGACTAGAACAGGAACATAACTGTGAACTGGTGGTAATGTGTAAGACAGCAGAAAAAGAAACACATCTACACACACAAGAACTGACAAGGGAACACTGAAAAAAGGGACTATATATACACAGAGCACTGACAAGGAACACCTGGGGACACTAACGAGAGGGCAAGACTACAAAGGAGACTCTGACAAGAGGGCGGAGCAAAGGCGGGACTAGGGCGGAGACAGGAAGAATAAACAGAGCAATGTGCTAAATGAACACATGGCTAGAAAAACAAACACAAGACTTAACGGTCTAAATCTTTGTTTGTGACGGCTGTCTTCTCTAAAACAGCTATGAACCCTATACTATTTATAATGCTCTGGTAGGTTAATTGTGTGGCTGCGTAAACCCCCAATGCTAAACTAATAAAGGCCTTTGTCAAGACTCCAGCACTACATTGGCTCACATTTGCAACAGGATTAAATTGTAACTTGCTCTGGATAAGAGAATCTGCCAAATGCAATGTGGACAATGTGGAATCTGTATTATGTAATTAGAACAAGATACAATGTAAGTGTAATCAGGTTAAAATGTATGATTTGTTTTTTTAATTTATACGTATCAGCACATAAACGTCTTAATTCAGAACATGACCTAAAACTGATTAGTAAACTTGAACAGTCAGTTCTATAAACTCTTTTTGGACAATTAAAAAACTCACAAATATATCAATTTATGTGCAGCAATGGCTTAAAATGCGGTGTATCTTTTGAAATGTACATTGTTTAATGGCAGTGGCTGGTGATATTAGTGCTTTGATTCAGTGTTGTTTCTGAGAAGAGTGAAAAATATATGTACCAGTAAGTACTTATAACCAGCATGTCTTCGTACTGAAATCCTGTACACCCCCACGCTCTCTCTCTCACACTCTCTCTCTCTGTCTCTCTTTCTCTCTTTCTCTCGCAGTCGTTGTGAATGTGGATATTATGAACGGCACAGAGGCAAAGCCCCACTCCAGACCCTACATGGTTTCTGTTCAAAGAAACGGGAAGCACGTCTGTGGGGGTTTCCTTGTGTCTGATCTCTTTGTCATGACGGCTGCACAGTGCTGGAAAAGTATGCTATTTTTTTCTGAATACTTTTAGGCAAACTGGCCTTTTTATCTGAATGACACTTCTGCCTAGTTTCTGTTTGTTTGCTAAATTGAAAATGCAAAAAATAAAATGTGGCCCGTGTAAAGATTATGGTAGATTTATTGATTGTCTGTAAGCGCTTATCCAATTCAGGGCCATGGTGTGTCCAGCGCCTACCTGGAATCACTGGGTGCAAGGCAGGAACACATCAGTCCTTCACAGGGTGACACACACACACACACACACACATTTGAGTCGCCAATCCACCTATCGATGCATGCTTTTGGACCGTGGGAGGAAACCCTGTATGTTCAGTGGAGCTGAGAGACTACACTCATCACAGTTGTAAATAATAATTTTATCTCCATCATGGCAACTTTACATAGGAAAGAAAACTTAGCTTGTTAAATCTGACATGATATTAGGTCACTGGCAGTTTGTTGGAGGCTGGCTTCACACGTATCAGAAGAAGCACGTGCTAGTCTTTACAGTTTGTCAGCATAGTGTGATTGTGGGTAACCTAGTAGTAATGACAGAAGTGGACAATTACTAAATTGGGGAGTAAACTGAGTAAGTTTATTGTACAGGTATTGATATCAGGACATGCCTTTCAGTGTATTCTAAAATTAATTGTAACTTCTTTGAGTATGAAATGTATGTTGTGATGAGTGCGAGGAACTGAAGTATCAAGCCCTTAGGGTTTAAGGTTAATGGTCTATACCCACTAAAACATAGGAGGATATTTCTGCTAGAAATAGATACACTAGCACTTTAGTTACATCACACTTCAACAGAATAAAGAACTAAAGCTCTTAGGAATTAATTCACTAAATAAAAATCAACTCTACACCATTTCTATAGGATACTCAAGCCCACTTGAGGCTGTAGAGCAGAGGTACTCTAACTGTGGGGTGTATGATGGGAACAGGTGACAAGCAAAATTGGAAATTGCAAAAAAATATTTAAAGACTGTTTTTATTTTTATTTACCATTTTCATATATTTCACTATCCATTTTGGTAATGTTGGTTTATTTTACTACATTAATAAATGTTTATTTAATGGACTAATAGTACACAAAAATGGTATTTGTCTTCGACTTAAACCAGACTAAATCTGAGAAGAATTTAATGATTAAAATAAGACTAAACGTAATACACATTTTACTCTAAAGTCTAAGACTAAAACTAAATAAAAAGCAGCTGCCAGAAATAACACTGTGTCCGTGTCACTGCAGCACTGAGAATGATCCACCCCCATATCATACTCTCTGCTCTGTGGGGGTCCTGACCATTGAAGAACAGTGTGAAGAGCGACAAACAATGTGTGCACAGCAACAGATGGAATACAATTTGTAATTGTAGAAGTAGAAAGTGCTCCTGTATGGTCAGTGAAGCTGAGATAATAGACAGTGAATATAGAAATAAGGAAGAGCATATAATATTCTGATATGACGCTGTATTGAGTTTACATGAGAGAAACAAACAAAATAAAAACCTAAAAGTTTTACCTAAAGAACTGGAATAGAACTGAGGAAAGTTATGGACTGGATGAGGAGATAAAAAATTATGTTATGTTCATATGTGGTGAATAGAAGAGAAGCCTTTAATATATGCTGCGGTAATTTCCATGATGATGCATTTGTTTTTGATGGGGTGTTCTCAAAAAACTGTCGGGTGGGTCTTTGGTGGGTGAGCTGAGTCTTTCCCTGTTCTGTTTTAACTCTTACACAACTGCTCACTCTTTGATTTCTATCAGAAGTTTGACAAGAGGATGATGGGTTCCACTTGTGAGTCTTGGTTCCTCCCAAGGTTTCTTCCTCCAGCCTCGAGGGAGTCCTTTCTTGCCACTTTTGCCTTTGGCTTGCTCGCATGGGGCTTTCTGATCCACATTGTTATCTGTTCTGATACCAGTTCTGTAAAGCTGCTTTGTGACAACATCACTTACAAAAATGTGCTATATAAATACATTTTGATTGATTGACTGATGACATCACAAACGTGTGCACCTCAAAGTGACAGGGACTCAGAGCAGGTTTAAATTAACAGTCATGAGGCTGTTACACCCAGTGCTGTTAGTAACCTTACTGATGCTTAAAGAATACGACCCCAGAACAACATTCAGCAAATGTAATGTTACCCAGTTTTTATTCTCCCACCATGCTCCATCATCCAGATTCTCTCATATTAATCAAGTTCAGTTTTGTTTACCACATTTAACAAATTTTCTTGCCTTTGTTACAGCTAGGAAAGTCGACTGAAAACAGCAAGAATGCTGCAAAGATTTTCATCTCTAAACTAAGCAAAGGCATGGATAGGTCTTGCAGCGTAGCTGGTTGGGGAAGAATTAAAACCAAGGGAAATACAAGCGGCGTACTTCTGGAGACCAATGTCGACGTCTATAAAAAATGCGTCTATAAAAATACTGGAACTACACCAACATACTGTGTGCAGGTGGTGTTAAAGGTGGATTTTGTCGGGTAAATTATACTTAAGATTAAACCCATTAAACCCAAGCAGATTTCAGTTTCCTGGACCAGGATTAAGCCTAATCCTGAACTACCCAGCATTCTGATTGGAGATTAACAACAGAAAGTATAATTTAGTCCAGGTCTAAGCCTAATCCCAGGTCAGAAAAATACATCAGTTGTTAGAATTTTAGCAGAAGCTTTATAAAGGTTTAGTTCAGCAGCGTGTTAACGTTGCTTATGTTTTGTTGCAGGGGGACGCTGGTAGTCCTCTGGTGTGTAATAACACTGCAGTCGGAATTGCTTCTTTCTATGAGACGGACAACTGTGACAAACCCCAAAACCAAATGTCCACACCAATTTCTGCATTTATCCGCTGGATCAAGGCAATTATCGGTAAACACCAAAATGAGTAGTAATGCGCTTATGCAAGTGTTACATGCCTTAAATCAGACACAAGGTCCAATTTTTGTGACATATTTATCAGGGGGATGTCTGAAAATATATGAAAAGATACAGATTTAACTGAAGATAATGCTACTGCTTTCACTTGTGCACTGTCTTCTACTGACTGTTCTTCACTAGCCTGAGATTCACAAACATAGTAAGTAGATCAGTTAGCGTCCCCTTTTGACCTGGTTGAAATGTTGAACCACAGTAAATACAATGGATTGCTTAGAACAATGTAATGTCCATTTGAATAATTTAAGAAAAATTAAGGGGGGTGGGGTTTCCCTATTTGTCCACTGTTGTTAACCATTAACCAATTAACCAATGTGCCTCACAAGGCCTGAGTACATTGGGGAGGAATCCCTAATGTAAGTTTGTCCCACATTTAAAAACAGGGAATGTAGGGGGGAGCGTTATATGCATGTGTGTGACTCCTCAGGTGAACCACTTGGAAACGATGAATGGCATTTAGTGTGCAATGCTCTGCTTAAAACTAGATCGTATTGCCTCGAAGCAGAGTTTTTAAGAAGTTGGAACTATGATTAGTTGGATTTTATGTTTGATGCACATTACTATTATGGTGTAATGTATAAATGTTTTGTTGATGTATGTGTTATTGGGCTTGTCTTTAGATGATACAGACAGAAATGTGATTGATAAAAATCGGGAGAATCAGAGCAGTGTGGTTTAAAATGGTAATGTTTAATATAAATGTTTTATACATTATTGTTTGTATTTCTATTCTATTCTATTTCTATCCTTTCTATTTTTATGATTGTGTTAAAATTAATATTTGTGTTTTATTATTATATTTATGTTAGGATTTTATATGATGACTGTTTTCTGTTTCTCTCTTTGTGCAGAGGGCTGAGTCACATTTTTTACCTTTGAATTTATTGATTGATTTGATGGTGTAACTGAGCTTAATATTAATATAATTGTGGTTCGCAAGTGTTTTAAAGTAGTCACTTAAATTTTATGGATGTATATTTAATTCACATATTAATTATTAGAAACACTTAGTGTGGAGTGTAAAGCCCTTCTAGCAATGAAATTGCTCTTTTTTGTAAATGATATCTGGCTATACTCTAAGTCAATAAAATCCTGTAATTTAACTCTTGATTTTGGTGGAGTTCTTCTTTAATGGCCATATGCTGAAACCTGTTGTATTAAGAGAATGTAAAGTTAAGAGTTGACTGAGTATGGATGAAGATCTGTCATTAGACCATCATCTAGAACTTGATATTTCATTATAAATAAACCACTTGTTTTGCATTTAAACCATCTGTCCTCTCATGCTGAATAATGATAGATTTATTAAATAAACAGAATGTAAAAGATTCCCCACAATAGGATTCATGTTTATAATGATGGAACCCATGAAGGGAGCCACCCCATTAGGAGTACATTTATATTAATAAATACAGTGGAACCTCTACTAATGAACGCCTATACTAACAACCTTTCCAAGATACGAACCGGGCATTTGAATATTTTTTTAACCCGAGTAATTTAAAATTCGTGCTAAATTAAGCCGTATCTACGCTTCGTCTCCCCACATTCATCCGCCTACTCTTCGTTATTCCACCCACACACCACCTCCCGTCATACAGCCAGTGCCTGTGTTACTCACTCCTAAAGCCAGTCGTCACGTCTTCAAGGTAGCGATATGTACCCGCTTAAAATTTTTTTATTTCTTTTTTATTATTGTTACCACTGTATTTCTTTTTTATTTTTAGTAATGCTACATGTATTTTTTTTTACTAATTTGAGAGTTTTGTAAACATATGTCAGTGCAAAAAGGGTGACTTTCGGGGTGGGCTGGAACACATTAATAGCTTTTCCATTATTTTAAATGGGGAAAATTGACTTGAGAAACGAACTTTTCTACTTACGAACGGATCAAGTTTGTAAGTGGAGTTTCCACTGTACCTGCATAATTAATGTATTCTTCCTACACTCTTAAAAATGATGGTTCTACAAGGGTTCTTTATTAAAGGAAATGGTTCTTTGTGTAACCCCTATTTGGGTACAGTTCTGGTAGTTAGATTCAAGATATAATTAAATGTACAAACCGGATTCCAAAAAAGTTGGGACACTAAACAAACTGTGAATAAAAACTGAATGCAATGATGTGGAGGTGCCAACATCTAATATTTTATTCAGAATAGAACACAAATCACAGATCAAAAGTTTAAGCTGAGAGAAATGGCTTCCTCTTTGCACTGTAGAGTTTCAGTTGGCAACGGCGGATGGCACGGTGGATTGTGTTCACTGACAATGTGCCCATTCTGTTATTTACTTGACAGTGGCATTCCTGTTTGAGGTGCAGTGACATTTAAGGTCCCGGAGATCACGAGCATCCAGTAGAGTTTTACGGCCTTGACCCTTATGCACAGCAATTGTTCCAGATTCTCTGAATCGTTTGACGATGTTATGCACGGTTGATGATGATAACTTTTTTGCTATTTAAGTCTTTGCTATTTTACGCTGGGTAACAACTTTCTGGTATTGCTACACTATCTTTATGCGCAACAATGGTGGAATTGGTGATCCTCTTACCATCTTAGCTTCAGAGAGACACTGACACTCTGAGAAGCTCTTTTATACCCAATTAATTGTTTGTCAATTGACCTAATTAGTGTAAATTGGTCTTCCAGCTGTTCGTTATATGCTCAATTTCCTTTTTCCGGCCACATATTGCTACTTGTCCCAACTTTTTTGGGATTTCTTGACACTGTGAATTTTTTAATCAACATATTTTTCCTTTAAAATGTTACATTTACTCAGATTAAACTTTTGATCTGTCATCTATGTTCTAGTGCGAATAAAATATTGACATTTGCCATCTCCACATAGTTGTATTCAGTTTTAATTCACAATTTGTTTAGTGTCCCAACTTTTTTGGAATCCGGTTTGTATAATAATAAGAATACAATACTTCTCAGTTGGGTCAATCAGAAAAATACTTGACTCTGCTACAGAACCAGGGCAACCAAATGAGTGAGAAACCACATTGAACAAATAGAAGTATGGTTATATAACACTATCATTTCATATAGAATCTATATATAGAATATGGCAAATAACTTGTTGACTTGAACAAACAAAAAATATCTATTATCCGGGTAATTTAAATAAAACCAAAATCACTGTCACACCCTTGTCCTGTCTGTTTTCCCCGCCATGTGCTCTCTCAGCACATGGCTCTGTTTGTTATTGTCCATGTCTCTGCCCATGTCCCGCCTTTGTTCCGCCACTTTGTCCGCCTTCCTCGTTTTCTGTTCCAGGTGTGTCTTGTCTGTGTATTGTATTTAAGTCCCCTTGTCTTACTTCCTCTTGTCGGTCATTTCATTCCCCCAAGTCATGTTGTTTTGCTTACATTGTCATGTTGCTCAGTCCAGTCTGTCTGTCCCTTGTTTTGGTTTGTTCTCTGTCTGTTTTCCTCCTTGTGTCTCTCATTGTCTGCCAGTAACGTTCAGTCTGTTTAGCTCTCCGTGTTCAGGCTTAGATCTATGTTTAGCTCTCTGTGTCAAAGTTAGTCTGCTTAGCTTTTTCTGTCTTTTAGTTATCTCAGTCCAGGTTTGTCTGTATCTGTATCTCAGTTTAGTTCACACCATGTATTGTCCTTCTGTCCAAGTCTCTGTCTCAGTCTTTCTTTTCTGTCGGTTATGCTAGTCTCTTTCTGTTTTGTTATATTTTGTAAATAAAAGTCAGTGTGCTTTAACGTGTGCGTCCACCTCCATCAGTCCGCCCCACAATCCTGACAATAACATAGTCACAGGTAGGAAAATCAAATGTTCACCCACAAAAATCTATCAAAGTGATCACAGTTCTCAATTTACTTTAAGAAAAGGGATTCGCCAGGGTGTATAAATAAATAAATAAATATATATATATATATATATATATATATATATATATATATATATATATATATATATATATATATATATATATATATATGTCTGTTTTATTACAGCTTGAGCTGTAGAAATCCAACTGTGTGTGCTCAATTAAACAACCTCACTTACTGCACACATGTATATCATGCACGTTCATTGGCATTCACTTTCTAGGGCCTTATAAGCTAATCACAATCAAAAAACAATTGTATGCAGGGTTTTATTAAAATAATAAAATAAATATAATTTCCTATTTTTGTCATTATTTGAAAGGTATCATGTTTTGGTCTAATTTCCCTCCCAACATATGAATTAATTATCTTTATTATTTATCTCTTTTCTTTCCTGTGACAGGTTCATTTGTCTGTTTTAACATCTGATGGCTTCTTCATGCTGGATTACATTAGCATCATGAAAGTGTTTTTCATAGAGAATGGGTTATAGATGGATCTATATAGCACCATTTAGAGAAGGGTTCTATATGGTGCCAAAAACAGTTCCTCTATTGTTACAAGCTTGACATTGTAACAATAAAGGAACTTAAAAGTGCTATATAGAACAGTTTATAACACATTCTCCATCAATCTGAAGAAACCCTCCATAGTAGTATATACCATACACATTCTGTCAAACACCTCTGTGAATGATTTATGACCCCTTGATTTATGACCCCTGATTTATGACCTAGGTGACAGGTCAGTACAGGATGTCCTTATATGGGCTTCCCCTCACACCTACTCCCCACCCCTGACACCCTCACAGGGGTGGGTTGTGCTTGCATTTGGTATTTAAAATGACTCTGGTGGATTTCTATGGCTAAACGCTTTTTAAAATGTCTACAGTGTGTGTAAATCAGTCTCTTTTAAGAGAATCTACAGTTACACCAACTATTAGTTCTCAAACTAACGTTGCATTTGCGCCAAGAAAGAAACGGCGTGGTAAAGCATTTGGTAGCAGCCCTCGCGAATATTTTAGGGGTGTTAAAATTAACCTGTTTGATTCTCGGGCTTATGACGTTTGTGGGATGGTCAAAAGTGGATCAACGCCTTCCAGTGATGTCTGTTAAAAGAAACATAAGCCGGCACTGAAACCACACGAAGTCAAGACACGAACAACACGCAAGCCATCATGTTTGAGGACATTCTTCCAGCAGACCATCCCGACACCCGTGGACCTATGTGGTGTGGAAATTATCGACTGTCGGACATTGAATATACGCCGATTGACACGGGTCGTGGGTTTGTAAACTACAGCTATGATGAATCGACGGCGGTTGCCAAAGCGGTATCAGACAACAGTTTGTTGGGTCAATATGGTGGTGATCTCCGTTGTGTGGATATTGCGAACCCGCATGTTTTTCGACAAGACCCGGTGGATGATTTGGCAACATTGATGGCTAGACAACTGACAATCGCCGAAGCTCCTGAAGACATCTGCTCCGATTGATGTGGTGGACGGGCAAGTAAGCTCTACAGCGCTAAAACTGATAAAGTCCACTGTCGTTGTAATCCTACAACACATCATAAACAACAAGCTGAAGGAAACATGTCTTGGTTGTGAAGTGGATCACCCTAGTCAACTTCGACATTCGTGTCTGTTTGAACCTGATATCTTCTTTTTTGAAAAATACTATAAAGATATAACAAGGACATTGTTCACGCCCGCCTTAAAACATGCCATAGCTGGGCTTCTAAAGTGTTTTGGAATAGAACTACCCCTTCTAAAAATTCAAGGATGTGTTGAAACGGTCGTCTGTGAATTACAATGCGAGCCGTACATTGTCGAAAAGCTGCAGGAACTAAGAGAAAGCCTGATTGATCAAACCTCTGAACAGTTTGTCAGCGATGCCGTTGACTGTTGGGTAGGTGATTCAAAGACTTGCAGAGCTGTTTAAGTGAAAATGGGGATAGTTTGCGGACACCAAAGTCTGTCAAAGCGTGTGCTGAAACACCGTGTGAACTGCGAATTGACAC